>NW_007246145.1:569612-599551 GCF_000164805.1 Carlito syrichta | reverse complement strand
CCTCATTAGGAATTTTCACATCATGCTAGTTTCATAAAGGCATAGGGTCTTTCTTAAGCTGAGAAATAATTGAAATAACACAACTAGCTCTAGAGAAGCCAATGTAATGTTTTATTAGGAAAATTCGAGGTTTCCCTGTGGTGTTGGATTATTTTCAACCGAATCTCATACATTATAACTACCTTATAACTCTAGTACAAGGTACATTCGCTTGCATGTAAAAGTAATAGAACAAATGAAAGATTTTTATGTGTGTATATGCACACACATGAGTGCACAGAGCATGGAGGAAACTTTAATGTTATCAACATACATAGAAGGAAAGATTTGATATGATCTTTAAAAATACCCAGTGGTTATAGAATGCAGGTAGTTGCCTTATAGTTTTTATGGTAACAGTAATTTTAAACTTCCTCACCTGGGTTTAAATCTGAAGGCCAATTTTCTGTGCTGCTTGTGTCAAGGTTTGAGACTGACTGATTCCAAATATACTTTTTAGGGTTTTTAATTTTTTAAAATAAATTACAGTCATTCTTGGGGAAAATTATTTCAATTTATATAAACAAAATTATGAGAACTTTATATGGTTAAATGTGGCTGGAGTTTAGTGTGAGAAGAAGAGGTGAATGTAAGAGGTAGGAGGTTTGGTCAACTCATGTAGGATTTTACGTATCATAATAAAATCCTCAAACATCTCAAAGGCAGTGAGTGAACTGTATTCAGATTACTAAGCTTGCTGGTATCACCAACAGACCTGTATTCATTAGATCAGGCTGCCCTTACTCTTGAGAAAGACAGGAAGGCTGCTTGAGAATAGGGACAGGGAGTTGTGAATATGTAGTAAGAAACTGAGTGCACAAAATAATAGTATTTTGTGGATGCAAAGAAGGGGACGGTTTTGAGAGTGAGATCATGATGAAGAATCCATGTAATGTAATGCTGCATTTTTAAAAAATGTGGTGAGTAAGAAAGAGTCTAACTTGTAAGGGGCTAGGGAGAGAAGGTAATACCATATATTGAGGAGAAAGAACAAGAAAACATGTTGGGATTGGAAGGTGAGGCAGTAAGTAGGACAGAAGAGTTAATTCCTTTAGGTTATTTTGGTGTGCCCATAAGTATACATATAGTATAGTGTATATGTTGCACCTACATGTAATGGTATATGCATATGTATAAGTGTGTATGTATGAATTCTTAGAAAGTAAAACCTGGGTGAAAAGGTGTACGTTGTAATTGAAGTGATGAGGTTGGGTGACAGCACCCAGAGAATTTTGAAATGGTGAGGAGGAATTGAGGATGGATTCCTGGAATCCCCAGTAAATACTGGATGAGTAGAATTAGTAGAAGACTAGGAGGGAAGAGGGAAAAGAAGATCTGAGATCATGGTGTCCTGAAAGCCATGATAATTAAAGAATTTGGGGGGATTAAATGAAGTGTCAGATGCTGCAACAAGTTCTTATTAGATAAAAACTGAAAAACATCTAGAAAGCATGTCATTGCTATTCTTGTTGAAGGTGATGTCAAAAGAGTGGAGATTGGGCACAGAAGCAAGATTGTGTGATTAAAGAATAACAGAATGTGTGACAGTAGAAAGAATAAATCCAGGAAAGGGGGAGGGACAAGAAGCCTGGGAGGAGGCAAGGGGAGATTTTTGTGTTTATATCATCATCATCATCACCATCACTCTTCCTCCTAATCACTACACCTCTTTTTTATATGGGGCACTCGATGAATCAGCAACTTTGAAAAAGAGGTGGCCTAACTTTTCATTGGAAAGAAGGTGAAATGAGAATGTATAGAAAGAACTTCATGTATAACACAGGGGCAGGAAGTGGAAGAAGTTTATACCAGAGAGCCTCAGTTTTGTCAGTGAAAAATGGAGGCAAATTTGTATTCTGGGAGACTAAGTAAAGATGGGGTACTTGAGGTAAAAGGATATTTGAAAAAGGTATTATGAAGAATAGGAGGAAGGACTGATCAAGGACTTTCCAAGAGCTGAGGCTGGAAATTTGTTCATTAGGTTTACATTTTAAATTCTAAAATTAAAAGCAAGAACCTTTTCATCTCATGCATATTTATATCATCTCTTACATAATGATTGTTAATCTTGCTCGTCAACCCAACACAAACACTTGTTTTGTTTTTGTGATATCAAACGATTTTGATTTTAGACTATTTTTATATAACTTTTTTTTTAATCAAAGGTTTAGGATGCAAATATATTTATCAAAAGAATGGTGATCCTTTGGACATATGTGAACTCCTGGAGAGTTTCAAAAAGGATGCAAGAAGCTTTAAGTTGAGGGCTGGAAAACATCAGCTTGAAGATGTGACCGGTGTGTTGAAGAGTTTTCTCTCTGACATTGACGACGCACTTCTCACTAAGGAGCTCTATCCATATTGGATCTCCGCTTTAGGTAAAAAATGTAATATAGGACATAATAAATACCTGCCTTCTAATTTGGTACTTGGATCTTTAAAATCTTCGATAAACTGAAGTTTTAATGGAAAGAAGCAATGTTTATAATGGCTTAAAACAGAGTTGTGCAAATACCAATGACTATTTCTGTCTACCACAAAAGGAAGTCAAAATAATGGTTGATAAATAGTGTTTTATGTTCTTAGTTTTCAGTAGATTTCTTAGTACTTACTCTGCTTTAACTTTGGAAGTATTATAAAAAAGTCTATGTATACTATTAATTTATCTTAAAAATAAAACGAAGAATTTAGTATAAGATTTGTTTTATAAGATTTCCACATATAACTATTTTGTGTATCTTCTGTCACTTATTCTACCTCTTCAGTGCTCAGAAAAAAATATATACGTTTACATTTTCTTAACTTCATTTCCCCCTGAAATACAAAAGCGTTTTTATACTGTAAGAGAAACTAATTAAGAGATAACCTTAGAAAAGTAGTTTATTAACTTACTCATTGGGTCAAATTAATTTCAGTAAAAGCTATTTTTACATCCATTAATGTAAAACAACTTCTTTTATTGAAACACCACAATAATAAGGACTTTTAAATATAAACATTGACTTTGTTTTTATTTTCTAATAAAGCTGTTTTGTTTTTGTTATTTTGTAGTGTTTTTCTCCACTCCTGTAATTTTTATATATATATACATATATGTATAGCATCTTTGTTTTTATTAATAACCACAACACTTCTCATATATTGACATTTTCAAAGTGGTAATTTTTATTTTGTTTCCATTTTTGAAAATTTACTTTTGAATTATACCATTATTAATCATCTATTTCTGTCTTATAGATTTAATCTATTTCCAGATTTATTTGGAAAATGATTTTTGAGTTTGACTATGTGATATTTCTCTGTTGAGCAGTTTTATTTCATTAAAAGAATTTGTTTAATCTAAAACAAAAAACATATTTGAAAGGAATAATTTGGAAATGATGTCACAAAACATCCACAGCTTGAAAATTATCTCAAGAATGACCTGTATTAGTGTCAGCAAGAAGAGTATTATTATATTACAATAAACCTTTTCATGATTTAAATACTTAATTCAGAATCCTTTTATGTGCTTGTAACTTTTTTCAAATCAATAAGGTTAACTGTAATTACAAGAAAAGTTGATTGTATAATTTTGGGGGTTATAAAATCTGGAATGAGATAAATGCATTATTTTAAGCTCAGTTACTTTACAACCTTAATTTTTGTTTTTAAAAGCTTTTATTGTAAGTTATCAAGTTATTTGTAGGATCTCTGTTTTATAAAGACTTATAATTTGTCTTTATTGTAAAATTGGTTATCAAAAATAGGTGACAAATATGTTTTTGCTAAAGTTGTCTAATTCAGTGACAGAGAAGTCTTTACTGTTGTCTCTCTACTGGGTGGTTGTAGTCAGCCGTGGTAGGCATGTCAGAAAGGAATGTGTTCACCTTTCTCTTGAATGTGAGTTCTTTGAGAATTTGCTTGGAGAAGTCCTTATATACCAGGTCAAATAACCTTTAAGTCCTTTGCTTTTAGATCCAGTATAGCAAGACTCTTCAAAATTGCACCATGTTAGCTCTGAAAAGGATAAACTAGAGCTCCCTGGGTGACCCTACAGAGTAAATCTCTGGCACCCGCTGTACCCAAGGCATAGAATGCCTTGCAGTGGCATAACATCTATATTTATATGATACACGATCTGTTTTTCTAAGAATACTGTTGTCTGAATTCTGTGGCTGGTTGAATGGCCCATTGTATTTTCCATATGACCTGATATCTTTTCTGAGTTTTATTTCCATGTTGCTTAACTTTATTTTGAAAATAACACCTATTTTATAACATATGTGAAAATACGCAGACTAGCATGACTCCTTGTTGTAAGTGTAGCAGTATTAAGTAAATTTTATGGAATCAATGCAGTTACTCTCACAGTTAGAAACTGACTGGCACGAGGGTAAATGTTTGGATCATGCTGGGGATGGTAAATAATTCTTCATTCATTTCCAGTATGGTTTTTTAATGTAATTTGGATGCTTTCCCCTCGTGCTTATAGAGAATCACCTACTAGTACACTTAAGCCGATATGCACGTATTTACGTTTATAGATCTCATGTGCAGGCTAAATCAGTACAAAAGAGATATCACTTGCAGTTTTGAATAGAAGTGTACTTGAAAAATGTGTCACAGAGTTTCTTATATCCCCAGGGATTCCAATGTCCTTTACAAGTGACTCTGTACTTTAAAAAATCATTAATGTGCTGCTGGCTTTCTGTGAATAGAATAGACAGAACTAAGCAAGAAATAAAACAGACTTGTTTTTAAGAGTAGTTGGGAATTGGGAGGGAATATATAAGAGTAGTCCCCTTGAGTTACCAAGTCAGCACAAGTGATTTATTTGAAGAATGATCTTGTCATCTTGTAGTTTAAACCAAACCACTACTAAACATAAGACAGAGTCTAGAACTTTGAGTGTTCTTGTCTCTAAGTTTCTCCAGATATTTAGCCTATTGGAGTTAGGGGAGTGAAGAGTAATTCCTTGTCATCCTCTTCTTCATGAACCAAATTCCTATCCACAACAAAGGCAGAATATCCCTCTTCTTCTAAGTCTGAATTTCAGTTATTAAGACTTGCATGTGACTTCTTTCACTGTCCTCTAATCTTTTCAAATGATTTGAAGGTACCAAAGTTGGCAAAAGACCCTATACATTGATCAAAGGAGCAAGGCACAGTTCTTAGCTTAAGGATGGTTCATAACTTTGGAAAGATTTTTATAATTTCTTGAGAAAAAAAGATCAGGAATGTCAGTATTAAATATAAATAAGGAAACTTTTCCATAACTAGAATTAAAGACTTTTGACTTAACTCATCAATTTGTACTACAAGTTGAGTAATCAATTGAATGTATTCCTGTTAAATTCAAGTTCAATATTCCATAAAGTAAAAGACCAAAAACAAAACAACAACAACAACAAATCTTCTTTCCCAATTTAAAAGTCCTTTATTTAAATGATAAATTATAATGGAATGCTTATTTAAATAGATGCTTTTTCAGAGTTATAGGCTATTACTACTTTCTACTGAAATCTGGTTGTATTACTCATTAAAATACACTTGTGATTATTTTAAAATATTGTTGAAAGATAAATTTATAATGTAGATGACTTGTTTAGGCCTAAAGATGGTTTTGTTTTGTTTTGTTTTGTTTTTTTCCCTCCAGATACACAAGATGACAAGGAAAGAATTAAAAAGTATGGAGCATTTATACGTTCTCTTCCAGGGGTCAACCGAGCAACATTGGCAGCTATAATTGAACACCTTTACAGGTAAGTTGACTCATGAACTTTTCTATGCATTTCAAAAATAGCACTCAATGAGTCATTATTTCTTAAATTTAAAGTAGTGTGGTTCTTCTACATGTGATTGTGAATCTTTCATCATATCATAAGAACGATCACTTTAGCCTCTTCCTATAATAAGTTTACATTTAGAGATAAGCAGCACTGGGAATTTCTTAAATGAATCAAATAATCATATACAGTGGCCTCAAATGTATCCAATGTATAAGCAAGAATGTTAAAATCATTTGGCTTGAAAGCTGGAGAATAAAGGAAGTACCACAATCCTGTAACAGGAATCTGTGTGACAGCCCAATGTTTTCTCCTGGGGGACATTTATTATCAGTTTACAAAATATAAAGGTCTTACCTGACCTTTATATTTTGGTATCAGGCTATTGATCTGATGAGGAAATTTTAAAACTCCAAAACAGTTTTCTGTGTCATGGCATGAAAGTCTGCCTGCATTTGGAAGAATGTGAAAACTATAATGGTGACTTTAAAAATAAGGCCTGAAGGATGACGATGCTTAAAAGTAACCTTTTAAGTTAAAACTAAAGATTTTATAAAATCCCAAAAAGGATTGTTACACAAACTTTAGGTGTAAATTTTGTTTAAGAAATACATTGTTGTCACTTCCTACGTGGATGAAATACTTCTTTGAATACATTTCTGTAAAGCTGAATTTTGCTAAACATGGCTCATTTGGAGTCTTCATTTAGAAATCTTCTACTATTTATCTTCTTTTCCTTTGATCTTTTACTTTTCCAACCACTACTTCTCATATATGTAAACATTATTGTAAAGTGATTTTTCTTATTGCACCATACACAGAGAGTTCACATTACATATAGTCCTAGCTCTATGCCTGTGAGATGTTGGGACAAGTTTTAATATAGAGACTTCTAATATGAAGCTTGATATTGCAGAGGAGAAATTGAGTGACTCATTGTGTGTCTATGTCCAGGGATGCTTCTGTACTTCAGGTTTAAAGGGACATGAAAACAGTGCATGAAAGAACTTGTAAGAAATGAAGGAAGGTAATTTCTAGGACATGGGAATACTGGGAGAGGGGTTATAATTGGCTGGCAGGCAGTTGTAAAATGTGTTGTAGGTCATGCAGAAACATTTGGATTTTATTCCTTAAGTGATAAGAAGTAACCGATCAAATCTGTTTTAGGATAATAACTGCTATGATGGGATGGGTTAGAAACAGATAGCACAGAGGCAGCGAAACTAATTAGGAAACAATTTTCCTTGGGCTTGTGATGAGAAGAATTGATGAGAAGAGACTGTGAAGGTTGAATCTGGAACACTTGGGAAGGCCCGCATCTTGGGGCAGAGAAATAAGGGAAGAAAAGGAAATACTATATTATATCCACTTGACCCAAAAACTAAGGCAGCCACTGAAACTAATGACATGAGAGGTGAAGAATACCAAGGAGAAAGGTTACAGAAGGAGATCTCAAGAACGTCAGGATTGTTTGATAGGTTGAGAAGTAAATGTGACTGAGTTCAGGTTGATTTAGCATTTGGTCCAATCCTCTTCTAGCTAAAAGATGATTTCTTCCATGATATTCACTTGATTTCATTCACCAAGTATTTATCATGCACTACAGTGCAATACAACAGTGTCTAACTATGAGATGCTTAGATTCTAGTAACAGAGGCAGGCATGCAGATAAATGTTCCAGATGTTTACAGCTAATGTAGCAGAAGAACAGAAGTTGTTTTAAGAGGGATATCCATAATTATATCCTCCTCTATAAATTCCAATTCCTTTTGCATGTTTTAAATCATGTGTGATGATTTCACGTGCTTCATCTCTGCTATGCAACTTGTTATTTTATTCCAAATTTCTTACATTATTATATATATTAGTCATGTTTACTCACTTACTCTTGTACCTACAAGAACCTGTGTTCTTCATAGATGAGAATGCCTAGCTTAGCCGTACTATAATCCTGTGATGAAGTTTGGTATCCCTTGTTTAGTGTGGATTGCAAAAATGTCAAAATGTAATTAAACAGGCAATTGAGCAGCTGCTATCTATGCAGTCAGTGACAAATAAATAGCGACCACCTAGTGAATTTTCATCAATATAACTTTCCTTGGGTGATGGCTGTAGTTTTAAAAATCTTCTTATACTTACATTTGTGAACAGTTTACTTTAAATGTTCTTCTAAGACCCCAGGGTTATAGACTACTCATTGGAGGAGTTGACTTTTTGGTTCATATCTGTTCATTATAAAAATCCATTCTTAGTTATATTCAAGAAAAATACAGTTGCCTTTAAAAAGTGTCTGCTTTTTTATAACACCCTATTTTTGAATAACTGCACAGACACATGCTGCCAGGTGTTCTTTTTTTACCTGATGTGCACTTTCTGAAAAATGTAGTCCTGCCTCAACCTGGAATTTGGAACTTTCTATTACATACCTACCAATTCACCTTTTTTTTTTTCCCTGCTTTCTACTTAATCCAGCCCCTCTTCCTCTTCCATTTATGCTACAGTCCTACAAGTCATTTTACGTTCCACAAGCACACTTTTATGCTTTGACTGGTAGGCTGTTTCATAGTTCAGAATTATTTAGATTTGGTCAATCCTTCCTCTAAATCAACAGTAAAGTACTGCTTTGTAACTTGTACTAATCCTTTAACAGTATTTTTTTTTTTCTTTTTGCTGGGCACAGTGGCTCATACCTATAATCCCAGCACTTTGGGAGGCAGAGGCGAGAGGATTGTCTGAGCCCAGGAGTCCCAGACCAGTCTGGGCAACATGGTGAGACCTCGTCTCTACAATAAATTTAAAAAGATAAAAATATTTGATGGGGTGACATGCCTGTAGTCCCAGCTATTTAGGAGGTTGAGGCATAAGCATCACCTGAGCCCAGCAGTTCAAGGCTTTGGTGGCCATGACTGTGCCATGGCACTCCAGCCTGGGTGACAGAGTGAGACTCCAACTCAAAAGAGAAAGCAAAATAGCACTTTTTTCATCTTTAAGTAGACTATAAGCTGCTTGGAAGAAAGAACCGTGTGTTTTTTTCTTTAAATTATCATTGTAAATTTTATATCGGAGAACTTCAGTATTTGTGTTTAAAAAGTGATAAATCAGTGTTCTGGCTTTCAGTTTTATAAAATTTGCAAATAGAAGTATGTCATAATGAGCTGTGCTTTTCTCTGACAGGGTTCAGAAATGCTCAGAGATCAATCACATGAACGCCCATAATTTGGCCTTGGTCTTTTCATCCTGTTTGTTTCAAACGAAGGGACAAACTAGTGAAGAAGTGAATGTAATTGAGGACCTAATCAATAATTTTGTAGAAATATTTGAGGTAAATGCTTTATATTCTGCCCTTTTAAAAATGGTTTCAATGTTACTGTTTGCAAATGTTACTGTTTGCATATTTTAAAATATTATTATTTAAGTATTTATGAATATTTAGAAATAGAGAAAATAAAGAATAGTTATATTTCTTAAATATTTGTAAATATAACTAACTTTTTAAGCTATAGTCATTCATTTAAATTTGGTCATTTCTAAAGCTTTTTTCCTGTCTTATGTCCATTGGACAGAATAGTTCTATTTATTTCTCCTCATATGTGTATAAATTTCGTCTATTAGGGGTATGAAGTTATGAATTTAGCAATTCAATAATAAATACAAGACTGTTAAATTCTGCACTTGAAAACATTCTTTAATTGTGTCCTCAATTGGAAAAAAAAATTCTGAAATATAATTATTCTGTGGTTTTTACTAAGTCATCTGTTTTATTTGATTTCTAATATGCTGTTTTATAAAGTTAACATTTTCATGTTTCATCAACAACTGCTGTAATAAAGGTAATTTTTTAAAGTCAAGTAAGTAAATATAGAGGAAATAAGCCCAGGATTCAGATAGGCATATCTGGGTCAAAGGTCCACTTCCACCACATAACTAATTCTAGCTTCTCAGTTTTGTCACTTAACCTTTTTAAGCATTTCTTTAAATGGTGTTTACAAGGCCACTTGTTTTCTAGGGATATGGACATGCCAGATGAAACCAGGTAGGTTAGTGTGATAGGTCACCGTATATAGAGTTCGTACATTCTTATTATAATTACTTATCACAAGATTACTTAGCAAAGAAAAAGGAACTATTTTAATAAACTAAAATATTGCAGTCTGTATCTTAATTCATATAGGAATGGACATCAGAGTTGTTAGGTTTTCTTTGCTCTTTGATCTCCTCTTTATTTCTTTCTATGTGTGTCTACTGTTTTTGATCAATATTCATTTCTTTCCAATAATCTGATGCTGAGAAAATAAATAATTAGAAAAAAATGTGTGGCTTTGCATGCTCTCTTTGTTTTTTTTTTTAATTTGTGTACTTTTTCATTAATAAAAATAGTCACCTTTATAGTCATGTTAAATTTAACTTTACATACATGGTGGAAATTTCATAAAAACCTAATGAACATTTCAGCTTGAGAAATTAGTCTTCTCAACCTATATAAATATAAAGAAACTTTCTCAACCTATATAAATATAAAGAAACTAGTCACCAGCTTCTTTGCTTGTTAAGTCTCTTAAACAATAGGGCTTCCATTGATGTAATTGCAGCCTGAAGTAATATCATCATTAAATGTTTTGAACTTTACAACACTCTATCTTGTCGATTTTATTTCTGACCTAGCTGTGTGGGTCCATGCTGATTAAGATGGCCATTCACATTTATTTTTAACTTGTTGATATTTAAATTCCAGAAGAGATAAATGAGAATGAGTGCCATCACGCTTTGTATTCTACATTATTAGAATGTCCCAAATTATATTTTAAACAGGTTAAAGAAGACCAAGTCAAACAAATGGACATAGAAAATAGTTTTATTACCAAGTGGAAAGACACTCAAGTGAGTAGTAATAGTTAGATCTCCAAAGAATTAAACAAAACAGAAACTTCTGTTGTAAGTAAAGACAATGTTCTGTGTGTATTTTCAAGTTCCTATTTGAAGCAAAATAAAAGTAATGGGGAAAAAATTCTAAGAAAACTAAAAATTAGCTGTGTAATTCTGCATCCTGATACATACATGCAAAATATGTTAATGTAATTTTTGAAAGATAGAGGGAAAAATAAGTTTTAATTTACTTATCAAGATTGACTGTATAAATCAATATTTATTTATAAAAACATTGTTGAAAATGCCAGTGGATTTCAAAGGAAGCACTTAAAGCCAAATTTATACTTAGAGAAAATTGAAAATCCAGACAGCTTAATGATTCTTTCCATTATGATCTTGAAAATATAAATGATTACTTATATGCTTTCGCTTTGCATGCTTTCAGATGATTGTATTAATAAAATATTTCTTACGTGATCTTTGTGTAACACACACTAATTTTTGTCTTGAGTCAACTTTTCTATATCTTGTCTTGCTATCCTCAGTCTCATTATACTGGATTTTTGTGTTTAGGTTGCACTGGGCTTTTCTAGATTACATTACCTTGTTTGGTGAATATTTACTGGAATTTCTTAAGGTTGATCATTAAGCATCTTCTGATAACTAGGCATTATAGTGGATTTAGGATACTAATGTAAATAATAGAAATGGGTCCAATGTACTCTGTTTACAGACACACTCAGATAATGAGGCAAATCTTTTTTGTTAGTTGGACTCTGAATTCTCCTCAGTCATCCACTACTAATTAGAGGAGTCATCAGGGCTTTCATTCCATAGGAAGGAAACGAGGGATGGCTTATGTCTCCCCAGTACCAGTATCATATTACTTAACAAATTCTTTTCTCCATTTTGACCCAATGTAATCAATGTGGCTTTCAGAGGAGTTAGCTTTGACTGTAAAATGCCAAGCTCATTATCAATTCTCTTAAATTTTCACTTTTTGGGGAGATTCAGTCATGAAATAAAGGACTGTGTCAGTCCAAGAGGTCATCTTTGGCAGCATTATCTATATTGTAATTAGAAAGTATAAGGATCCTTCTGTATTTGTATCCTTTTTATTCATATTACAATAAAGAACCCTGTCTTGAATACTTTCATTCCTGCATAAGTAAACATAAGAAATGAATCATATGTAAAACTTTCTAATTGGAAAAGAGAGGTAGAAGAGTTTGGGAAAATCTGTTCTTTTGCTTGAGTTTTTCTTCTAAGCCATTCAAAACACTCCTCCGGAGTATTTTCCTGACATTCTTTTTGTCTTACCCCTGTTTGAATATCTTAGCTATTCTTTTTTATTTCACTCTGTGAATTCTTTGTGTTTGCTTTTTTAATTTTTAAAATGTGTCCTTCCTGGAGAGCTGTTTATGCAAACATAGTAGAAAGCAAGAGTGTCAACTGTATCTTGTCTGTCCTAGAATACTTGTGTAGCATTTAAAGTGAGGAAGAAAAATTGAAAATAAGCTTTTCTAAGCCTGTGTTGCCAGAATAATTAAGGAACTTCTTCAAAATACATTTTTAATGTTTTCCAACAAACTTACTCATTAGATTTTATGCTGAGGCAAATTTAACTTGAGAATGATTATTTCTTCATTCTGATCATGTTCTAAAACTTGGTTGATGGATATTGTTTCTGAGTGGTTACATAATTTAAGGGAATTTCTGAAAAAAGCTACTCAAAATATTTTTTCATAGATTCATATGGTTCTTTGTTAACCTTCTTCACTTTATACTATCATTCTACAAAGTGATACACCCTTTTGTTTTCTCACTTGTATCTTCTTCACTTAGTATGTCTTCTGGGATATACTAATGACCTAAATTAGCCCTTAATGCTTGGTCAAAGATAATTAAAATAAAAGCTTTATCTTTATTGTTTGCCTTATTCTAGCATTTCACTTTTATTTTTCTTACTAAATTTGCTTTTTCTATTTGTAGTTCTAATACAGCTCTGACCTAGTTTATCCTCAAAGTTCAATTTTTGGAAATATCTTCTCTTTGAAAATTTAGCAAGATCTATTTTGCCTTTTAATTATTGATATTGTCGCATACATTATAGCTTAAAGCAAAATTGCATGAGGCTTATTTTCATTCCTCATTTTGTTTATCCTATTAATATACATGTTGATGGCTCCCATAACTTCAGTTGTTGAAGTCAGCATATTTTCATTATAACCAGATTCATTATTTCAATAAGAAGGTAAGGGTATTTGAGTATACTGAGCTCTTGTGTAAGAGATGAAAAGGATCTCATTGTAATTATTACTGCTGATGATAACATTCATGTAGATTCCTTAATCAACCATATCTGGAAATGGGTACAACATGCTTGTAAACAGAGGAATTGAACTCCTTTCATTGTTAAAAAAATATTGAGAAATATGACTAGGGCTTTATAACTATCCTAAGTGTCATATGTGTGACATATTTAAGTGTGTTATCTTTACATCTGTACTGTTCTAGGTTTCCCAGGCTGGAGATTTGTTGATTGAAGTATATGTGGAAAAGAAGGAACCTGACTGTAGTATTATAATTCGGGTGAGTCCTAAAGGTGAATGCAAAGAGTACTGTTGGAAATGACAAAAGTTGTTAATTTACACTTTGAAGTTTCCAGTATTTCTAAGGTTTTGTGTTTTTTTCTGTAGTTCAAACAATGACTGATGCTTGACTTTTTTATACCAATATCCTCCAAGAATTCTACATTTTAATCATGTGAAAAGAGAACATCTTATTTGCTTTGGATTATCATTAGAATTTTCTGTAGGCTCTGGAAAATAACTGAGTTCAAATACTTGCTCCTCCTCTTCCTAGTTTAATGTTAGGCAAGTTATTTGCCCTGTCTGAACCTCAATCTTCTTATCTGCGAAATGAAAAAAATTACAGTATTACATCATAGCTTTGGTGTGAGGACTAAATAAGACAAGCATATAAAACACTTAGCAAATTGCTCAGTGCATAAGTATTTACAAATAACTATTACTACTAATGCTGTTATTATAAATAATTTCCCACCCTTGTTTTCTATATTTTAGCATCCAATCTTTCTATTTACTCTTGAATATTGAATAACTCTTTTCTTCCTTGAGAATACTGATCATTTGTGCTGAATTAAAAATAGATCCTTCTCATGCTACCATTTTCAGCAATTAATCTGGCTTAGGGCTAGGAACTGATATTTCAGGTTATTGCTTGGAAAGATTACTTTCTCTCTATGAGAAATAGACATTGTGCTGAGTAACAGAGATTCAGCTTTAGTTACTTATTTACTATTTATTTATTTATTTATTTATTTATTTATTTATTTATTTATTTATTTTTGAGTCAGAGTCTCACTGTGTTGCCCAGGCTGGAGTGTAGTGGCACACTCACGGCCACCGCAGCCTCCACCTGCTAGGCTCAGGTGCTCCTTCAGCCTCAGCCGCTCCTTCAGCCTCAGCCTTCCAAGTAGCTGGAACCACAGGAGTCCACCACCACACTCGGCTTATTTTTCGATTTATTGTAGAGACGAGGTCTCACCATATTGTTCAGGCTGGTCTCAAACCCCTGAGCTCAGGCAATCCTCTTGCCTCTGCCCAACAAAATGCTGGGATTATAGGCAACGGGCATGAGCCACTGTGCCCAGCTATTTACTTATTTTTTAAAGACCAAGATTAAATAGAGTTAAAACATTAAATATTTCTGAACTTTCATTATGTTAAATATATTATGATTGCTAAGTTATATATTTCTACATGTAGAAGTGCATGATTTCATATTATGACAATATGGCCATAGCCACCTAACTGAGAACATAAAGCTGAAATACTATGATCATAGTCCTTATCCTTATGAGTTATTTGTCTTGCCACTTCTTGGCTACTCATATTTCATATGCTCAATGTATGATGTTGATCATAAGGAACATGAGAAACTAATACAGATCAATCAGCACAAGTTTGCCATTAATTCTACAGGAGGTATTCAAAGCACATAACTTAACTCTACACGTAAGCTCTTCCCCAGCACATTTTAATTTTACTTATAATAGAAGCTATTACAATTGAGCAAAATTTCCACGTTACCAAGTGTATTTGGATGAAGGACTTTTCCGTTTCACTTATAACAAACTCCAAATGCTCTTTAAAAAAATAGCTAAACAAAAATAATTACTAACATTGGTTTTAATACTTAAGATGTTGCAAAACCCTTTAGTTACATTTATCTCAGCTAATGATTACTACAGCCCATGGAGGTAGATAAAGCAGGTAATATTCCAAGTCTATAGGAATGGAAACTGAGAATTAGGAACAAACATTAAGACTAGAATACAAACCTGAGTCATCATAATTCAAACCTGATGTTTATTATACCAACTTGTTTATTCAATGGAGTAGTAATTTCCAAAGTGTAACATGCTCAGAAGACGAACTTTTGGTCTCTCCTGAGGCAGGGAACAGAGTTCTGGTCTTCATATTCAAATTGAGGCATGGCATTTCCTGCTGCCTATTTGACAAGCTTCGTTTCTCAGTAATTTATTCTTAATTTTTTTTTTTAGGAAAGGACTGTAATTCTTTTTTTTTTTTTTTTGAGTTGGAATCTCTCTGTCACCCAGACTGGAGCGCAGTGGCACGCTCCTGGCTGCTGCAGCCTCAACCTGTTGGGTTCCGGCGATCCTTCCACCTCAGCCTTCCAAGTAGCTGGAACTACAGGTGTGCGCTACAACGCCTGGCTAATTTTTGATTTTATTGTAGAGATGAGGTCTCGCCAAGTTTCCCAGGCGGGTCTCAAACCCATGGGCTCAGGCAGTCCACTCACCTCAGCCTCCCAAAGCGCTGGGATTACAGGCTAGCCACCGAGCCTGGCAGGACTGTAATTCTTTAAAAGATCATTAAGTTCCTCCAGATCAACAGCATCATTGAAATGTTTGTACTGCTTGAATTTCTTCAGTTTTCTAAAATCTTAGTTCCTTTTTACTTATATGTTTATATTTCATTGGGCTTTTCTAAATAGAAGACACTGGATTTCATTGTATAATTGCTATATTCCAAAAAAGCACTGGATTCCATAAAATACAGAAGATAAACTTGGTTAGCTACCTGTGGTGAAAGGTTCTTTTTTTTTTTTTTTTTTTGTAATTTGTAAATGTGCAGTATGCTTATGTGCAATAATGGACAGGAGAAATGGAAACAGACACATTCCTTTTCTGAGAATTTTTTAATAGGGACATACTTGTACTGAAAACATGAAAACCAGTTACTGTTGAAGTATTCTAGTGCTTAAGGCATCTACTCTGTTGAGCAATACATCTAAATTCTAATTAAAGAAAACCATCTTACTTTTGGTCAGCATGCTTTTAAAACTGGCAAAAAAGCAAGAAGAAACAAATAAAAATTCTTGGAAGTCCCTGAAGAGATCATGTGCTTCTGCAGTGACCTCAGGGCTCTGAGACTCTTGTAGTGCTGGCCCCGGGCTGGCACTGCAGACTCTGCTGTAAGCCCCGGAACCCTGGCTCAGCATACTTTGAGATTCTACCATCTGTCACTTGGCATACAGGGCACATCACAGACTACCAGAACCCTGGGGCTTTTTGGCATGACAGACAGCAGTCGATTATGTGTATAATTTAGGGCCTGGACTGAATAAATCAAATCACTTTGCACTTTTTATTATAGAGCTGATGATAAAAGTTTTGCACTTACACTCTTGGATTCACTGTCTAGTGAAGATCTTTTGTGGTACATTCTTAGCTCCATTCTTCCCTTCTGAGTGGTCTGATTTCTCATTAAGCAAGAAAATAGAAATTTCTTCTGATTATGTCTGTGTTGTAATCTCTTTGTACTTAAAGTATATCACATTTTGTAGAGAATATCTGAACTTGACATTTGCCCTATGCGCACAGACAAGCTAGCTTTAATAAACCTGGAGGAAACGGCATATCCTTGGATGGTGCATAGGGAGTATTATTGCCCTAGTAGAAGGCTACTTCTGTGTCTGACATATCTTTTGAAGAAATATTGCTTCTTTTGCAGATATCTCCTGTGATGGAAGCAGAAGAATTAACTAATGATATATTAGCAATAAAAAATATCATTCCTACAAAAGGTGATATTTGGGCCACATTTGAAGTCATTGAAAATGAAGAGCTAGGTAAGTGATTTTCAGCTGAGGATTCTCAAACTCGTTATAATATTAAGAAATTCTCTATTTGTGACAAGACTTCACTGGCATATAATGTTGTAACATCTTGTTATGAATTCCCTTCTACCTTAGTTCCTGTGTTGATACATGTTATCACCACTCGCGATTGCCTTCCTACGACTTTGCTTGTCAAATTAATTAGATTACTTTATTGACTATAAAAATATAGTGCAGGGCTTTAGGCATCTCTGTTGCTGCCACAGGAGATAAAGTCTTTGTTTATAAGGACAAGCAATTTGATTTGCAACAGTATTCTGTCACCACCACCATCTACCTTATTTCTGTGTGCTACTTATTTAACAAGAACAAAGAATGTTGATTTAAAAATTATTATTCTAAAAAGTAACTTTAAGACTGGGGGAACTTTTTTTGTTTTTTGCTTTTTCCTTTTTCCTGTATCTTTAGTGGATCAAATATTCTATTGTCTTTCATCCCAAATATACCAAAAGATAAAAAAAAAACTTTTAAAGCACCTTGACTACCCCAATAATCAAATGCTGAATAAACTTAACATTCTAATGACACCATTTGGTTTTAAAGACCTCTAGAAATAAAAAAAAGTAAGATGCAGAATGTCTTTGTACATTGACCATCTGTTTAGCTGATACCTACTAAGGTCTTGGGACCCTTTCATGTACAGCTGCCAAATGCCAAAAGGAAAATCTAGCCACCCGCAAGCTCAAGGTAAAAATTAAAATTCAGCATTGAAATACCCCCATGGTGTGTTATTAGGAGTGTTGCTATCAGTGTTAAAGTGCAATGAGATTGTCAGGTACTTTGTCTTTCATTATTCTGTCTTGATGCCTTCCTTTCTTATTATCATTTACAACTCTTAAAATAGTTTAAATGTGTCAAAATATATGTATTGCCAGGATCTAATGACTATAGTTCTTTGGTGTCTGTTCCCAGTATTTTCCCCATAGTCAGACTCAGTCCTTCCCACACACAGAAATGCTCATGACTCCTGTTAGCCCCTACCCCAACTCCACGGATTCACTTCAGGAATCATTTTATCTGTCCTTTTTGGCATTTATTGACAGTGGTCATTCCCTGTTTCTTGGATGACGTTCACTATATTTTCCATGCTGCCTGGATTCTCTTCTCGGTTCTCTAATCATTTGATCCGTTTTAGTTTCTTCTTCCTCACTGTCTCCTAAACATTGGTTTCTCTTGCTACAGTTTCCTTTGCTGTCTTTTCTCACTTTACGTGATTTTTGTATATAATCTCTTCCATTTTTTCTTTGTGCTTAGCTAACATGAATGAGCTGATATTTCCCAAATAAACCTCTGTTCTTCCCCCATCTGGCCCACCAGATTACCTCCTTTAAGACCCAGACTGAGTTTCATAGCACTTTGTCTCATCTCTTTCTGTAATGCCCATCATCTGGATTGATATTTGTCTGTCTTGACAGGAACTCCTTGGAAAGAGAGACTTTTTTTTTCCTATCTCAAGTGTCTGGCATAGTACCTAGTGCATAGTAGTCACCTACTCAAAATCTGTTGACTAAGTAAGCATAATTTTGTATGACTCCATGGTACAAGGGTGATAGAGTCCTTTGATTTTTCTTTTATTGCTTAATTTTGAGGAAAGGGGAGCTAGGTGACCAGCTTTATTGTATTTGTGAGTAAAAGGTAACCATCAGCATCATTGCTAGAATTACCTTTCCAAATCACAAATTAGACTATATTATTCTACTGTTTAAAGCCATTTCATTATTTCCTTGTTTATTATCCATCCTGCAAGGTCCAGTTCAAATGCCCCTTCCTTCATGATGATATTCAGATGAACATAGTTCACATGAATGTCTTTCTGATCAATTGCTTGAAGATCTGTAATATGACATACTATCTGTTCTATAGAATAGTAATGTGTATATATCTGGTTCTGCCCTAAGCCATACATTTTTAGGGCATTTACCATGTTTTAGACTCTGCTGTCTACCACTACCTCTAGCAGAGTATGTTGATGTGGAACATATCCCACAAAAGTCTTTTTAACTGAGATACAGGAAAAAAAAAAGTATCCTGGACCCAAGTGACCTGGATTGTGGCCCCTTTAAATGTACCCAAATGTGGAAAGCACATAGAAGGTACATAGATGGTGATCACTGGTTGTAGAGTAGCCACACTAGGAGATCTCAAGGCCTTGGCTAGTGCTTAGACAGCTGGATGCCTCCTGCATGCTTCTTTTTCTGTTGTTTGTTGAAAGATTAACAGCAGAATACTGAATTGTGGATATGGGGCTAGGCATCTTCTCCCTATAACCCTTGTCCTCTCAAGGGTTGAATAAATTAAAGCATATCCTTGTGCCATAGCATTGGAGCTCTGTCTTTGGCCACTGATTCTCCTGACAGAGAGGAGCAAGCAGATGGATGAGGATAGGAAGAAATTATAGATAGCTGGAAGAGGAATTGTGTTATACTTGGAAATGTTGTTTAGAATTTTCAATTCTGGGAAAGCAGGGGATGCATAACCTCAAAATGGCCGATTATCAATTTGTGTGTGATAATTAGTTCATCACAAATACTAAGATTGGCTTTTTAAAAAAAATTGTTTCTTTAATAGCAAAAATAAAGTTATCTTAGTAGAGGACATTTTAAAAAAACCTAGGCGATATCAAGTTTTTATTCGTGAATGTCTGAATGTATAATCACAGAAATATCTCATGTATACCAAAAAATAAGACACTTGGAGTTAAGGATTTAAATTTTGCATGGTCTTAATATTTGGTCAACTGTACAAGTAGAAATTGACCGAAGAGAAAACTAAGGTTATTTTGACTGAGTCTAGAGATACAATGACAGGGAAGACATGCAGAAGGGTCTGTGATTATGTTGGTTTATCGAAGCCAGTGGAACCTGCATGTACCTGGCCTGAACTTCTGAAGTGTTAAAGACTTTATTTCTACTAACAGAAAAGGAAGACAAAATGAAATGTAAAAAGAAGATCAAAGTAAGGTATAGATGGTAAGAAGATTGTAGTTGATAAGAATGTCAGCAGGCAATTTGTGTGTTTTCTAATATAAAAATAAAACCTTCAAATAATTAAGCAACAAAAGAATGAATGAATAAATGGATGTATGAATAAGCAACTACAGCAAAGTACTAGATTTATTCTGTTTTCAATATGTATAATTTTAAAACAGGAGTTGTCTATCCTCTTATATCCAATGCCTTTTTAATATAATATTTTGTAATGCTCCCGTTCCTATCCTGAGATAATCTGTTGTATTCATTTTAAAAATTAATACCTTAATTACAATATAATAATAAGAGGAACATAAGCATTATAGAATGTAAATGCCAAGACACTTCTATATGACTGAAGATAATGAAAATACATAGTTAAACCTGTGAATAAAATCATTACAGATATGACAGCTACAAATGCAGATTGCTATAAGCATATTCATTTTGTGACTTAAATGCAATTTCAGCATTGCCATTGTTGGTGAAATGATGCACAGGAACTCTTAGTAAAGTTCTGACTAAAACAAAGCATAATCTTTTTTTGTATATATATGGGACCATTATAACCTTTTAAAACATTTTGATATTTTGATTTTATATTTCACATAAAATATACATTATACCAAGTTAGACTCTAGCCCAATTAATTTATAAGTAAATTTTCCTTCTAAATTAGTGACTGGTGTGACACTTGAACTTTGAGTTGGAAAGAGAACAGATCTTTCCTGTCTCACTCTTTGAAAGATGTGAGACATCCTTGACCCACTGCCACCAATCATTAGGATACGTTGAAACCCTCCCTAGGAAAGGGGTCCCTTCAAGCAAGAGCTAGTTTTCTAAAGTATTCTATCACTTTAATAGTTTACCTTAAAACTGAACCCCTCCTCTGCCAATGTAGCCATCATAACCTCTAGGTGTTTCACATCTTGAAAAACAGTTAACTGCTGGAGTGGACTCAGTTAAGTGGGCTTCACTGAGAGGTTCAAGTTTGTGAAACTCTTACTTCCCATACAGCAATATCACAGCAAAATGTTGCCTTGTTTCTTCTTCAGAGATACTCTTATGTGGAAGATCTGTTTATTTTTCATCAGGAATTTTTTCTAGCTCTTCTGATTGGCATAAAATACTGTTACCCTCTGATTATATGGACACGACAGATAAGGGCTTGTGTGACTCAAAGTTTGGCACTAATAATTTAATTATTGAGGAAGTCATAACTGTCTCTGAAAATCCTGTGTTATTACTGTCAGAAATTTCAGGATGTCATCTGTTATTTCAGGTGGAAAATCAGTTGCTCTCTGTTTAACAGTTGCTTTGTGAATGAGATTTAAACAATTAATAACTTTTGTTTTACCCAACTGAAGAACTATCCCCATGACTTGTTCTTCTCAAATAACCACAATGAATTTTTAGAAACTTTAATGTTATAGATAGTATGCAAAAGAGTTATTTACTTATAGTAATGCCCTAATGCCTGATGACTTGGGTACTATATAATCTCTCTCGACAGATGGTTGTAAATATAACTATAAATAAAAATGTATTTATTTGTAGGAATAATAATGTTTGATAACTTAATTTTCATGCCTCTTATTTCTTTCTTAAGGTAGATCTTAATGTCATTTTATAACTGTAGCACTTTACAGTCTAATAAATATTTACCTTTTCATCTCATTTTGTAGCTCTATTATTTATTCTGGGAACTTGGATCTGCAGGGTTTTTTATTCTCTTTAAGTATTTTATATTATGATGCAGGTGTGAAAAACATATTTGACTAACTTTTTGCAACCAAAATTTTATGCCCTCTGATAAACCTCTATATCTACTGTGATATATTTCAGTATAACTAAGAGCACTTTAGCATTATCACTATAGTAATGGTGATATCTATTGTAATAGTGTAATATCTACCTGTAATAGTAAGTACTAGTGACCATCTTTAAAATAAATGTTCTGACATTTAGAAGTCTCATTACCAATTTCGTCTTGTAATAAAGGATAGTAAGTTTTTTTATTTTATCCTAGATACTCTATTCCAATTAAGAATATTATTCTCACTTCAAAGCTAGCTGCACTATTATCAATTTCCTTATATGTCGGGTACTGAAACCATCTTATTATTTCCTTATTATTTTCTCACTATAGATAGGAAAGTGAAGGGGAACAGAGAAGGCTTTTCACTTCTTATTTGACCTTGTTCATACCTTCTAAAGACTTAAGTTGGTACTGTCTTTCTCCAAATCACATGAGGAGATTTAAATACTTGTTCAAAATTAAACTAATTCTAGTAGTTAAAACTTGAGTCTTGGCTGGGTTCGGTGGCTCAGCCTGTAATCCCAGCACTTTGGGAGACCAAAGGCAAGTAGATTGCCTGAGCCCATGGGTTTGAGACCAGCCCAGGCAACTTGGAAAGACCTTATCTCTACAATAAATCAAAAATTAACTGGGTGTGGTAGTGCGTACCTGTAGTTACAGCTACTTGGAAGGCAGAGGCGGAAGGATCACTGGATCCCAGAAGGTGAGTATGCCACTGCCCTCCAGCCTGGGCAACAGAGTGAGACTCCAACTCAAAAAACAAAACAAAACAAAAAACTTGAGGCTTTAAAGTCCAGAGGATTTGAGGTTCAAATGTCCGTTCCTCACCTTAACCAGCTATGTGACTTCAAATAATTGGGTATGTGATCTGTGTAACTTACATGTAGGTTCCCATACGTGTAAAATCTGAATAACAATACTATTTGCTGAGGAGTATTATCGTAAGAATTAAAAATTATAATTGATGTAAAGTATCCAGCATATATAATACCTATTACATAGGTGTTAATCCATAAATGGCAGCAGTTAATGGAATCAGTAGTATCTCAGAGCTTGCAAGTAGTGGAACCAAGAATTATTTAAAACCAAATGTAAAGGGAGTGCATATTCTGGAATGAGTTTTTTGTTTTTTTGTTTGTTTGTTTGTTTGGAGTTGGGAGTCTCACTCTGTCACCCAGACTGGAGTGCGGTGGCCACTCCCGGCCACCGCAGCCTCGACCTGCTGGGCTCCGGCGATCCTTCCGCCTCAGCCTTCCGAGTAGCTGGCATTACAGGCATGCGCTACCACGTCCAGCTGATTTTTTGATTTATTGTAGAGATGAGGTCTCGCTGCCCAGGCGGGTCTCGAACCCACGGGCTCAGGCAATTCACTCACCTCAGCCTCCCAAAGGCGCGGGATTACAGGCTGAGCCACCGAGCCCGGCTAGAGTTTTACTTTTAAGTACAGTTAATATCAATTTTAAGACAACTGATTAGAAGGTTAATTAATTGAATTGTAATTTTGGCAAATTCTGGGCAATTACAGCTTTGCCCAAACTTTTAGAAAATTATTTGAAGAAAAATAATGTTGACATAGCTCAAATGATTTTGTCTGACCTCGCAAATAATTATGTTTTGTTTGCTGATGTGTCTGCTGATTTTTCTGTCAGCTTATGGGCCACCAAAGAAATAATGTTATTAGTATAATATTAATTTATTGAGCATCTTTTATGTACTCAGTACTATGCTGTGTGCATGAGGATATATAATACTACAGATATAGATTTGTATCTTCAGGATATATGACTTAATGGCTTTCTTTCTTTTCTTTTTTTTTGCCATTATCATAATGAGTAGACTTGCTCTGATAAGCACAGAATGCCGAAATAAATTTCCATTTACTGGAAAGGATGCAAAAATCTGGTCATTTACACTGGAAACAGACAGTTTCTTTTGTGGACATGTGATTGTTGATGACTTCTGAAATGATATGGTTATCACAGAGGAGACCAGTATTAGGGAGGATGTGATGTATCTCGTCTTTTTTTACTTGTAATTTTATTATCAGTTAAATATCATGGGTCATATGAGCTATTGGCATGCTCTTTCTTATTTTCATTAACATTACTACTTTACCAAAGATAACAAAACTCAAGTGTTATGTGCTTTTACATTTAGGATGGTAAGAAACCATTTAGGATGGTTGAGTTGATTTATATATGGCTACAGTCTTAGGAAAGCAGAATCGACATCTTTGTGTCAGAGCTTCTGTTCTTGCAATTTCAATTATGCTATTTTCAGTGTGCTCTGTGAAAAGGTTTGAATTTCTTTTTTCCCAGCATATGCTTCTGTTGTTACAGTTTATTAACTGATTGGCATATTTTGATCAGCAAAAAAACTTTCTTATAAAGCTTTGAATATAATTGTAATACTTGCATGTATTTTTTCAAAACTTTATGCCAAGAATGTGTGCTACATTTAGAAATATGGTTGCCTAAAACAAAATGTATATGGGTGAAATTCTTCAAAGAGAGAACTTGAAGCTGTCATTGAACTTCTTGCTTTTTGGTCTATTATTTCAACAGTTAATGTGTAGTATATTGCCACATGATGTTTTTGATGGATATTTCCACTAGCAATTGAATAGAGATTACTCAGTGGTATTTTATAATTATTTTCATATGTTCTCCGTAGAAATTGCATTTTATAACTTGATGTTGATTGTGGGAATATCAGCTGTAAATTGTTCACTAGTATTGATCTGAAAATATAAGATCCTGATCTTGTTGGGATAAAAAATGATTCGTATATTCTTATTACTTCGTAATGGACAAAATTAATTTTATTAGTCCTTTTAAAATTAGTTAATGGAATATACAAATAAGCGATTCTCCCTAAGCAAACCAGAATGTTACCTAAGTTAAAAAGAAATTATAGTAAGATCCTCACTCATTGTACAAAGGATAAAATTCTGAGATTTTATCTAAAGGAAAGCATTTCTAATTTTTAAAAAATTGGTTAACAAACGGGTGTTACTGCATAGATTCACTTACTTATATATGAATTATGTAGTAAATTTTATTATATGCTTAATAGTGTTAGGTATTGGGGTATTTTGTAGGTAGTTCTAGTACTATTGTTGTGTAAAGAGTATATGATTATGTATATGATTGCATATAGGTATTTTCAAAAAGATTCTTAAAAATTTATAATTATAACTAAAAATTATCTTCAAGATTTTCTTTTTGATTTTATTTGGGGTTTTTTTTTTTTTTACAGAGCGCCCTCTTCACTACACGGAAAACGTGCTGGAGCAGGTACTTCGGTGGAGTTCATTAGCTGAACCTGGTTCTGCTTATCTTGTGGTGAAGAGATTCTTAACCATTGACATAATTAAACAGTACAGTGGTAGGTGCCATTACTGCACATTGCAACTAAGATTGAAAATTCAAGTGGTGAAAGTATAATTATTATGGCACAAGTGGCATTTGAAAGTGTGAAAAATGAGTAGCTAAAAACAGAATCCATGACATAGTATGTAGATAAGAAAGAGGAATATATAGAGGAAATTGTTCTAGTATGTATCACTGTCATAATAGTTGGCTAATTTAGAGGTACCAAGTTCAGTTTTTCAGAAAGAATGGTTTATGTTTGTAAGGGTTAGTTTGCCATGCTTGTGCTTATATGTTTTTCTAAGTTTTAGAATGAGGGAAATTTTCTCTCTGAACTGTATTTATATGTGAAAGCTTTCTGGACATTCAAGAAGAGCAAGTTATACAGGCAATGAGATTGAGTACTTGCTTGCTGTGTCACTTTTTTCATGGTGGTATTGGGGAAATGTATACACACACACACACACACACACACACACATATATACATATATATACACACACATTTATATATACACACATACACACACACACACACACACACACATATGCACATACACGCACATTGTAAGGTTAAGTTAGCTAGCGTGAGTGAATCGTATATGACCATCACTGAACCTGTACGTGATCTCAGAAGAATTTTATTTTGAAACTTTCATTCTTCTGTTGTGTTGTCATCAACTGACAGATCAGAAAAAACAAACAAACAAACAAAAAACTTCAGCCAGATTATACACAAACCAGTCCTAAAAGCTAAGGATTCAAGTTTTGTAAGATGAAAACTACTTTTATGATTAATATTATTATTAGTCATTGCTATTTATTGATTACATATCAGTAGAGCTCTGTATACACCAAAGCTCATTTAAAGCTCCTTTAAATTTGTTGTTGTTTGTTTTTTAACTTCCATGGAAGTTATATTTCCTTCTTTACAAAGAAGGAAGAGAAACTCAGATAAGCTAAGCAACTTCCCTCTATTGAAAGTTACTAAATGGTGGATTTGAGAATAGATTTGTTGTTACTACTAATTTTAGCAATAATAATGGAAAAAAGGTAGGGAGTATGGTATAGCTCTTCAATCCTGTGTATATCTACTCAGTATGTGTACATACTCTAGCTAAGAGTCGTAGGTCAGTAACTCAATTGTACCAAAGCTAATCTGATAAATTTATGATTTAATGACACTGTCTTTTATATCTTATACTTACTTGAAGATATTTTTATGAAATGCAAGTGGTATAACTATTATATCATTCTATTCTGCATGTATCTAAAATAAAATAGGTATTATTCATTTTGCTGTAGAAATTTAACCTTTCAGAGATGCTTATCTTATTTTAAATTTTTTCACTACTCTGTGTCAAAATGTCAATGCTGAGATCAAGAAACTCTGGTTCAGATAATCTCTAAAATCTGTTCTAGCTCTTGAATTCTGTTACTCTGTCATCATGTTTTTGCTGAGAATTTTCTTTTTCTAATATTCCTCTGAAATATCTCAAAGTTTCCACATTGCAGAATGTTTGAAACCTATACTTGGATATAACACCTTTGCTGTTGTTTTCATGCTAGTAGGCTGGCTATATGAATAAAAATAGATAAGAATTAGATCATAAAGGGCTATGATGTAAAGGAAGGTTTTGTTTTGTTGGGTAGGGGACAACTCAGAACAATTTCAGCATTATATCCTGTTGATATAATGCTGAAAAACAGAACCAGGAGGGTATAGATTCAGCTGCTTTAGAGCAATCATGTCTGAATAAAATATTTTTTGCATGTGAGCAAGAAGATGGTACATTGACAAGATTGTACGTTGGCTCTAACCACACACTAGATAGGAAAATTGGTTATAATGATAGTTCACATATTCCATTGCAACCTCTTGATTGGAATACAAGTGAGTCCTTCTGTTGTAAAAACATCATTAAGCTTCACTAAGGTCTAGATAAAGCATCTTGCATAAAAACTACAGATCCCAAGCAGAGAAAAGAAAGCTGCAGGCTTAAGTGATAATTTTAGAGATCTGAATGAAACATTCGCTTGAGTAAAATGTCAGCAAACTTATGTGCCACTCTACTACCCACATTACTTCTCTAACAGGGAAGGCGACATAAAACACATCTCTACTCCTGAACCACCCCTACCTCATTTTGCTAAGTCAATATTCATCTTGTTATTTGCCATCTGTAGCTCTTTCTACCAAGGACTTCATATCAAGAAACAAAGCAAAACAATACAGTTTTTAGAGGAAAACCATCAACAAATACATTAAGTGGATCATTTCATGTTAGTAATTGTTTATTTTTAGTCAAAAATAACAGTACCTGTAGAATAAAGTTTTAAAATACTCTTGTGTTCTAGCCCATAAATTAGAGTTTAATTTATATTCAGATTGTCAAAGCAATCTTTCATTGTGGTTGGGTCTGCAGTTGTTTGAATTTAAGGTTTTTTTTTAATGACTCTCTACTCATTTTTTAATATCAATTTCTTAAGCCATGAGTTTTCCTATAGTTGCGTCTTACAGCAATACAACAACCTTGAGCTTATTAATACATCTTATGGGGTATACTTTGAGATAGATTTTGGGTACTTGAGATATCCAGGACACTTTGTCCCTGTCTTGGCAAATGTCTCCCAAATCAATCACAATGACTACCTACTCCAGAGTTATTGCTCCATTCATTACAACTACTACACCTTAAAATTGGAATCTAAAAGGAAAATAATGAAAGTAAATCTGTCAATTTGTTGGTAGATAAACTGAAATCATCTCAGAAATACTCAACTGCTCTTCAAAGAAAAATGAGAACAATGTTAAAGATTTCTTTTTTTTCTTAGGAATTTCTTAGTCTTATCTGGGGCCACATAGAAATCAGCAGAGTTTGAAAAAACAGGGCAGTTGGTTGCAATCACATTTTCTCTCAGTAACAAATAACTAATTAACATTTTGTTAAAACATCACATTTTCCTACAACATCCTTTGTACTCTGTATCCCCACACTTGATACCTCATTGCCACAGAGTTTACACTTTATCTCTGTCCCTGTCCCTCTACTTATAGCTACATGTATGTGCGGCTTACATTTCATAATTGTATGAGCTTTTCTGATTTATAGAACAAATTATAAACATGTACTACTGCTTGAAGTTATTTTTTCACCACTTTCTTACTAAACCAAAAACTTTATCTTGTATTTGTTGTAATTTATAAATTTAGTTTTCTCAATTTTCTCACTTTGAGCTGTTTAAAATGTTAGAAATTGCAAGTAGAAATATATATTTAGAATCATTTAACACTTAATTTCTGGTTCTTCATTTAAGATATTGAGGTAACATACTTTTCTTTTATAGATATATACAGAATGAGGTGAATTTTCTGTTGCCTCTACTTCAAAATTATTTCTGTGTTTTTCAAAAGCATTTTATTTGTTAGAGAAACATTTTGTGCCATTGCCATTATTGTAATGAGGAACTAGCTAACTTGAAAAGAAAGATAATAGTCCTCAATTTTTTTTTTACTCCATGGATTACAAATGAGACATTAAAATTGGGAGAATAAGATGTATTTAAATATCCATTTAGACTTTGTCAGAGCTTATCTAATGAGACCATTTTTATTATAATTATCTTTTATTTGGAGTTAAGTTTCAGCATCTCTATCACTAGTAAAGCATAAATGTATAGATTTCATAAGGATCCCTTACATAATTTTATGTTTCATTATAAGCACTAAAGATTTTTAAAATACCCCAATAAAATATGATACATGAGAATTAAAAATTAATGATTTAAATGGGAAAGAAATACTTTAAAAATATAAGATGTAACTCAAACACATATCCCAGTGGGTTTCTAAATTTAGATTGCTGTATATGACAGATGCTTTGGAATTAAATTTGCATTAGAGTAGAGTAATTCAAACTGGACTGCTTCTGGCAAATTCAGGCCTCGAATCCTGAGTCATTTACTATCAATGGACTTAAAAAAAAAAAGTTAAAATAACATTTCAGCAAAATAATACATTTATAAATCATTATCTAGTTGGAGTAATTCACATTTCACTCCTCATGTCTTCTTAAAACCAAAGATGTGTGAGACCTACCCCTTTTCAAGTGAAAGGATTATTTTTATTTATTTATTTTTTAAAAATTGATGATAGTCCTTGACATTTACTGTAAGGTATTAGCATCCTGACTTTTTCTAATAGTATTATCCTGTAGTGTGAAAATCTATTGATAAATTTTCATTAGCTTTCTGTTTCATGCAAGAATATACTAAGGGAATTTAAGGCATTGTTAATCATCATCCTTACCCACAAGGAACATAAATTCTAAATGTATGAAAGCAATTAAATATAAGACTACAAACACAGTATAAAATAATTGACAACTCTAGGCCAGGATGTTTATGGAGAGCTTTCAAGCACAGAAAAGTAGTTCAACTAGATGATCACAAATAGCTTGTCTAACTCTGAATATCTCTCATTCAGGAAAATATCATTCCTTGTTTAGTTTTTCTTATATGTACTATCCTTCCATAACAAGCCTACATCTTATTCTTTTGCTCATTAAAAGTATATGTTTAGTAAACTTTAAAAAATATAAATAAATAAGCAAGATCCTTTGTAACTGAGCAAATACAATATTTTGGAGAACTGCCAACGCAGTTATCTAGGAAGTTAGGGAACACTTTCCAGAGGAAATATTGTGAGCTCATTACTATGAAATCTGTATAGTTCTTTGTTTCTTGATTTGGATGACTTTTGAGATAGGGAGAATAGAAGAGTTTGCTGGTTTGGAGTGACATTGAGATGGCATCACTGAATTCAATTTTGGATGTGTTGTGTTTTGAATATCTGACATGTGTTCAAATATATATATATA
>NW_007246145.1:563582-569571 GCF_000164805.1 Carlito syrichta | reverse complement strand
TTTAGCCTTGGCAGAATACAAAATAATGTAATCTTAGTTTGAGAGTAAGAAGGAATGGATATTGCAAAAGAAACCCTGTGGAGGAACAATCATAAGGGTCACAAGAAAATAAGGAGGAGGGCAATGTTATGGAAATCACCAAAGGGTTTTAGGAAAAAGAGTGCTTAATAGTGTAAAATGAAGTGTTTAAAGTCAAGAAATGTGCCTGGACATGTACTGTTCTTGTGGCTGATGATAGTGGCCATTGAACCTGATAATCATGACCAATACCTATAAAATAAGTGTCCCAGGATAGGAGATAAAATTGTACAATAAATATTAAGAGGCCTGAATTCTGATACTAGTGTAATTTCTTCCTAATCTTATCACACATTGTGAACCACATTTGTAAGTGAGATATTACCTGTACTCACTACTTTGGGAAGTTGCCTGGGAATCACATGAGAAAATATACGAACACTTTCAAAACTCTGAAGTGTTCTCTCTTGTGTTTATTAAGAGTATGCTGAAAGTTACCTTAATGTATGCTGAAAATTATACTTTAATGTAAAATAAATATCACTTATTATACTAACTTATATTTTAGAAAAGTCTCATTACAATTCAATGTAATAATAAAAACAGAATAGAAAAGTCATTTTCCATTTTCTGCAGTTTACTGCTTTGTCAGTAAAATGTCTGGCATTTTTCCAGTCAATCCTATCCTATTTTGGTAGCAACTATATTTACAATTTAACTACTTATAGATGATCTAATTATAGAAGGCTGTCCACAGGCTACCAGTTCTATTAACCACTGCTTCTTCAATACAGTTTTCCTTTGGTGTCTGTGGGGGATGGATGCCTGGAAATGCCCACCCATACCAAAATCCATACATGCTTGAGCCCCTTCTAGCATATGGCCTAGGATTTGGAAACTTGGGCAAAGAGATGTTGCATAACTCTTTCAAGGTGATCTGCTGATAAGTGGAAGAGGCATTATAATCAAGATCTCTTCAAATCCAGCTCATATAGTCTGTCTAAATCCCTTACTATTCTAAACTCAAGGATAAGTCAGATGTTAGGTTTTTTAAGCTTTTATAACCCCAGTTTATAAATCATCAGATTTTTAGAAGGGTCGTTCTTTCTGTATTATTTGTTACAGATTCTATAACACAGAGAAAAATGTCTACCCTCTGTTAACTAAGAAAGAGCTTACATTCCACTTTTTGTGTGCCATGCACTCTTCTAAGCTCTTCACATGCAAATCCACTAGATGAATGCTGTATGTATTCCCATTTTGCAGATAAGAAAGCAATGCTGTAGAGACCACTGCCTCTGATCCACCAGAGAATGTGGTTGTCATCCAAGTTCAGGAGGTCTTGCTCCAGAACGTGCTCTTAGTCACTATGCTGTCTAGCTTTTGTCTAGGTTGGAGAAGAAAACCCAAAGCACACCTTATTTCAAGCAGCAAAACTGAAATGATTATGCATTTTAAATTACAAAGCCAATATGACGTCTTAGGCATTCAAGGATGACATTATATGTTGGAATTTAAAAGCATAAGTGAAAAATGAGGACTGGAGTAGTTGGAAAAATATTTTAAGAATGAGTTGGGTCCAGAAGTGGGGATAGAATATATATAGAAGCAAAGAGATGGACTTCCTCTCAAGTTCATTCGAGTAATCCATGTGAGTCATACCACAGAGATAAAACTAGGTTTTCTAAACAGTATATTGTGATTGATTGAATTATAACCATTAAATACTTAAATTTAATAATTTATAAAAATGGGTAGGAGGAGTCTCATTTATTTTGCATTTTAAAAGGCTAGAAGAGGAGTTAGGATTTTAATGTTAAGACAGGCCTTAATTAGTAGAAATGTAGGACTCTGAGCAGGGCTTTTTTTTTTAACAAGAATTTGCATTTGTACATTGGAGCCATCAAAAAGCCAGGACATGGAGTTATGGATTCCTGGAATCCAAGTATTAGATAGAAAAAGCAAAGTATAGAGAGATGACAATAGGAATGAAGTGGTTTTGAACACTGAAGAGAAATGCGGAAAGATCTATGACTGAATTGCTAGCTGCCTGGATAGGAGAGGGTGACAGGGAATGTATATTTTATAAATATCCTTCTTGAATGTATGCTTCTTTTTTTCTCTCGTTCCCCTCATCCCCAAACTCTCCTCCATGTGCCAATTATTTTATTGGGATTAGGTGCACTAGTTAGCGGTTGCTAATCTTGTATAAGAACGTCAGGTTTTCAGATGGCTTGGAAAAACTATTTTTGCGGGAAGTGAGGATATGTTTCATTGTCCTGGTTGCACTATGAGTCTGTGCTGTTTAAATAATTTGGGGCATTCTGTTTCATTTCATACTTGCAATTTTAAGAGCTTTTCTGATCAATAACAAAATGATAGCTCAATATAACTAGGAACACCAGTTCATTTTCTTACCCACAGTATTCTAATTTCATTAAATTCCAGCCTAGCCATTCTCATCCTACAAGAATAGGGAGGGGTTTTTGTTATTGTTTTGTTTTGTTTTGTTTTGAGTTAGAGTCTCACTCTGTTGCCCAGGCTGGAGGGCAGTGGCACTCTTACAGCCACCGCAGCCTCAACCTGCTGGGCTCAGGGGATACTTCCACCCCAACCTTCCAAGTAGCTGGTACCACAGGCATGTGCCACCACACTAAATTTTTGATTTATTGTAGAGGTGAGGATTAACAAAGTTTCCCAGACAGGTCTTGAACCCCTGAGCTCAGGCAGTTCTCTCACCTCCACCTCCCAAAGTGCTGGCATTATAGGCGTGAGCCCCTGCGCCCAGCCAGAAGGGTTTTATAATTCAGTATATATGACAGCATGCTGGAATTTGATTGGAATGAAAAACAAAAAAAGGTAAATGAAATGGTACCTATTAGGATACATGCCAGAATCTTCCTCTGGGGGAGTTTGGTGCTTTGGGGAGTGTAGTACACTCATAAAACCTTACATGGTTTTTCCAAGTTGCTAACTTAATGGCTTTCTTTAGTACATTAATTATGTATAATAGCTGTTTTTTTCCTTCAGTTAAAAGCAGATATACATGTTATGTTCTTTTTTATTTCTTTTGTTTAAACTTTTATTACAAAGGAGTTTTCTGTGCTTTGCAACTTATATAACATCGTGGCTAGGATTTTTATTGTGAACTACATCATGTGTGAAATATTTCTTTTTGATTAGTTCAGAGGGAACCAATGGATATTGAGTAACTGTATAGTAAGTGGGTAAGACAAGAAAGATTGTTTATGTGGCATTTGAAATATTAGTCTTCTGAAGTTAGGAACTAGAAAAAATTGTCATCTGGGAAGATCAGTATGCTAGGAGCAGTCCTAGGATTGCAAGATTCCAGAGAAGAGAGAAGCCCAAAGCATAAAGCAAAGATAGGAGTTCTGACTAGAATCTCAAGAAGTATTAAGCAGGGATCCTACTGCAAAGGTCTGTATACCAGGACTAGGGACTCCACTCAAGATATGCAACTTTCACATTGACAAAGTAGCTTGAAACTATATCTGACAAGGTCTAGATAGCAGGTGTGATGCTTACAGCTGGAATGAACTTTATACTGAACCAGATTCTTCGGGAACAAGGGAGCTTTCTGCCCAGGATGAGGTCAAGGGGATGAAAAATACAAGAGTAAAATGTCTCAAAGTTGGCATCAAACCAGTAATTGAACAGTTTGGAAGAATGAATTACTGGAAACCATTCAATTCATAACCTTGCTATTGTTACATGCAGAGTCACACACAGTGCACCCCAGAGTGTATAGCTTTATTTTGACCTTTAATTGGTGTCTTTTCTTATTTTACATTTGAAAGCATACAGAAATTCAGTTGTGAGAGCTTTTAGAAAATAGTTGAATCATATTTATCATAGAGCTTCATATTTCAAATTTATTTTGTTTTTCCTCATCCATAACATATGTGCCTGTTGAAGTTTTCCTCCTGAGTCCCTTACTATTGTGTATTCCAAAAGTTAGGTAATATGCTCAGTTATATAAAGTGATTACTAAAATAAATTTTAATATTTAAACATTTAAATTATAAACAATAGTTTTCCCTAAGCCTATTTCCACTTTAACCCATAAGTGTTTGACATTGGGCATACGCATACTTTTTATGGCTTATTTAAAATGTTAAAGACTTATTAATTTGAATAAAAATTTAAATGAAGGAGGTACTGTCAGATATTGTAAATGAAATTTGTCTTGAGCAATATACAATACCTATATTTCACAACTTGATCTTAACTTCGTGCCTTTAAAAAAAAATCTCTTCTTATTTCTAAACCAGCAAGGCATTTATAAATGCCTTTCTCCATTTTCCTGCGCAAAATCAGCTGAATCACAAAGTCTATCCAATGTTTTCCAAATTGTTTACTATCTTTCTCATCTAACTATAAAATATCTTTTAAAAATATTTCTCTATGGAGTTGAATATTAAGACATTTTCCCAGAAGACAAATTTTAAGAGTATGTTTTTCAGTAATTATTTTAAAGTTATAAAGTACTGAAAAAGAACCTATTAGTATGACAGTGTGATTTTAAAAAATACTATTTGAGGCATATATATATATATATATATTTATTTATGTTTATAGATATATGTTTATATGTGTGTATGTGTGTGTGTGTGCACACACATATATATAATTAAGACAACTGGGACTTGTTAATTACCTTTGTGTGCTTGCTTGTGGTTAGGATCAGTGATGTGATTAATCCTGGGAATTTTTGCTTCCAGTTAGTCATCCCATGCTCATATTTGAGTTGTAAGGAAATATTTATGGTTTTTGTCTTTTGTTTTCTTGTGCTAATTGCAGGTGTGAGCATTTGTATATTATTTGCTGTATATGTAAAAGTTTTTTTCCAAATCAACCAACCGTTGTTGGGTTTCAGACTAAGAGTTTTTCTTTCTAAAATATCTTAAGTTATTTTGTTGATTTCAGAAATGATACATGGCTATTAAAAATAATATCACTTTAATACCAGTTGCTAAAGGTCCTACTCCTGCTATTATTATGTTCTGCCGTACAATTTTTTTTTCTCCTCAATGTAAGGGCCACAATGATCCTACAAGATAGGTGTCATTACTCTTATTTTATAGAAGAAGCAGAAGCTGACATAATAACTGTGCAGTTGGCTTGAGGGTTTTTTTTGGCTGTTCTTCAGTTTTCAAGTAAGCAGTTAAATACATTATGTTTGGATTTCAAGGGATAGTTTTCGACTTAAGGTATAATGATACATTTATGCATGATAAAAATACAAATACAAAATTAGTGTTTTCACCATAAAGGATTTTTTTTTTTTTTTTTGAGTTGTAGTCTCACTCTGTCGCCCAGACTGGAGTGCAGTGGCCGCTCCCGGCCACCGCTGCCTCGACCTGCTGGGCTCCGGCGATCCTTCCGCCTCAACCTTCCGAGTAGCCAGAATTACAGGCACGCGCTACCACGCCCGGCTGATTTCTTGATTTATTGTAGAGATGAGGTCTTGCTGCCCAGGCGGGTCTCGAACCCGCGGGCTCAGGCAATCCACTCACCTCAGCCAACCGAAGGTGGAGGATTACAGGCTGAGTCACTGAGCCCGGCTCATAAAGGATTTTTAATAAAACTAATTGAAATGATATCTAAATGTGGCCTACTGACACTGTGGCACATGAAATATAATTACTGTTAAATTCTCAACCTTAGCAGCTTTGCCTTTCTGATTCATACCTGCTTCATATTTACAGGGTTCTATAAGCTCTTAAGAATCCCTAGATTCCTGAACCAGAATGCCTGAAAATGTTTCCTTTTTTGTCTGTGTATATGCAGTACTGTTCAAAAGAAATATAATGCTAGCCACATATGTAATTTTAATTTGCCCAGTATTCACATTTAAAAAGTTTGAAGAAACCGGGCTCGGTGTCTCAGCCTGTAATCCCGCACCTTTGAGAGGCTGAGGTGAGTGGATTGCCTGAGTCCGCAGGTTCCA
>NW_007246145.1:558082-563562 GCF_000164805.1 Carlito syrichta | reverse complement strand
CCTGAGTCCGCAGGTTCGAGACCCGCCTGGGCAACTTGGCGAGACCTCATCTCTACAATAAATCAAAAATTAGCTGGGCATGGTAGCACGCGCCTATAGTTCCAGCTACTTGGAAGGCTGAGGCGGAAGGATCGCCGGAGCCCAGCAGGTCGAGGCTGCAGTGGCCGGGAGCAGCCACTGCACTCGAGTCTGGGTGACAGAGGGAGACTCCAACTAAAAAAAAAAAAAAAAAAAAAAAAATGAAGAAACAAATGAAATCACTCATATATTTTATTTAAACTCACAAATCCAAAATATTATTTGAACATGGAGTCAGTATTTTAATTAATTAATTAATTAACTAATTTTTATTTGTAAAATAGAGATGGAATCTTGTTATGCTGCCGAGGCTGGCCTCAAATTCCTGGGCTCAAGTAGTTCTCCGAACTCAATCTCCCAAAGTGCTGGGATTACAGGTGTGAGCCACCACACATAGCCATAGTCAATTTTTTAACATTGTGATATTTTACTTTTTTTCCCTTTATGCAAAGCATTCAAAATCTGGGGTGTATTTTAGGCTGACAACACCTCTCAATTCGAACTAACCACATTTTGTGTACTCACTAGCCTGTGGCTAATTGAACAGCACAGGTAGGCCTGTATATGATAAATAGCGTGCTCCTGATACACAATGTTGCCAGAAATTCATCTTGGACTTTTGAGAGGTAGAAAATAAATTCTTACTTTATATTATTAAAACAGAAAATATGTAAGTGTTTCATATTGTACTCCAAATAAGTAAAAATGTATCCCACTTACAAAAGTAATGCTGTTATTTTACAGAGAAGAGTGCACTGGGAAGTATCAAAGAAGGAATCTTGAAAATCAAAGAAGAACCATCCAAAATACTGTCTGGAAATAAGTTTCAAGATCGATATTTTGTTTTACGAGATGGCTTTCTTTTTCTTTACAAGGATATGAAGGTATGGTGTGAATGTGTATGTGTTTTTATTTGTGTGGATATTAATATTCTTATTTTGTACCACTCTCAGTCCTCTCTTGGAATTTACTGCCTGTCATATATAAAATGCAGAGTAAACTGACAATTTCTTTCAGACTCTGGGATATGATATTATGCATTCAGTAACAGTGAAGAACATAACAGCCTTTCTAAGCACCTCAAATTTTTAGGACAGAGAATGACTAATGCCTTGATGAAAAGTCTAATATGTGCTATATAAACTAGCATATACATCAGCATCTCAGTCAATAAAACTAAGAGAAATGTATCATACCCTAAGGTAAAAGAGGATGCGGTTAGCTAATAGAGATTAATAAAAGGTGGAATAAGGGCCATTGCCTTACTAGACTGGTGTGGCCCTTACTCTTGGACCAATGGCCGCCGCCATGTTTCCTGACTTTGGTCCCCTCTCCTACTTTGGGGATGTGAATCTCCTCTTTTTTTCTCTCTCTCTTACTTTCTAAATAAACTATGTTTTTTAATATTAGAAAAAGGTAGCCAGGTTCGGTGGCTCAGCCTGTAATCCCACGCCTTGGGAGGCTGAGTTGCGTGAATTGCCTGAGCCTACGGGTTCGAGACCCGCCTGGGAAAGTTGACGACACCTCATCTCTACAATAAATCAAAAAATTAGCTGGGCGTGGTAGCGCATGCCTGTAGTTCCAACTACTTGGAAGGCTGAGGCGGAAGGATCGCTGGAGCCCAGCAGGTTGAGGTTGCGGTGGCCGGGAGCAGCCACTACACTCCAGTCTGGGTGACAGAGTGAGACTCCAACTCAAAAAAAAATTTTTTTAAATTTTAAAAAGGTAGAATAAAATGGCAAAATGGCAAAACCCAAAAGTTAAAATCAATCTTATTAATATCTTTCTTATACATTTGAATGAATTGACTAATGCAATATCATATTTATTAATGGGATCTCATTGATATATTAGCTATAACTTAATTCCCTTAAAGCTTGTATTTAATAATTGTGGAATGGAGAAGACAACTAGAGCTTTTTAAAAAAAGAGGGAGTAGATAAAATGATGTCACCATAAGAATATTGAACTTAACGTCAGAAGATGTGATCTCTGCTAAGAGTTGGTTGCATGAATAAGTAACTTACCCTCTCAACCTCAATTTCTGAACCTGTAACGTGATAATGATATATGAGTCCTGCATGCCAGATTGTCTTAATACTTAAATAAGTAGATATGTAAAAGTTCTTTTTAAAGTGTGAGACATTTCATAAGTAAGTATAGTAATAATAGCATGCACATCAAGAGATACCACCAAGCGTATGAATAGGCAAATCTCATACTGAGAAAATGTATAAATAATAGTAGATGTATCTGAAAAAGGGCTTGTGTCAAGAATTTAGAGAACTCTTTCAAATCAACAAAAAGAAACATAACCCAATAAAAATTGGGGCAAAAGATTGTACAGATAATACTTGTAGGAAGATGTAGAAATGGCCAATAAGCCATTGAACCCAAAGTGCTCGCTATCATTAGTCATCAGGAAATTCAAATTAAAACCACCAGATATTATTTTACACTCCTTAGTATGACTAACATTATAAGAGTGACAGCATCCAATGTAGATAAGGACATAGATTAACTAGAACTCTCATAAATTGTTGTTGGAAGACTAAAATTACATTACAATTACGCTGTAAAACTGCCTGGAAGTTTTTGAATCAAGTTCTTCATACATCTACCCCATTTCCCAGCAATTGTATTCCAAGGTATTATTTTCACGAATGCACTTGTACAGGAATGTTTATGAGCAGATTTGTTAATGAATGCTAATACCTGGGAACATCCCAATGTCTATCAATAGAAGAATGTTATATTCGTACAATGGAATACTACTCAGCAGTAAACATGAATGAATATTAACATGTGCAACAACACTGGCAAATCTTTAAAATCTTGTGAAACAAAAGAAGCTTGGCATAAAATAGTACCATATGAGTCTGTTCGTAAGACTAAGAACAAGCAAAAGCATTCTATGGTGATCGAAATCAGAAAGTGTTTGCCTAGGTTGGAGAGAAAGATTGCTGCTGAGTTCAGGGGTGCTTTCTAGGTAGAAATGCTGATTATCCTGTCTTGGGTGGTGATCACCTATTTTATATGGTGACATCTCTACTTCTTTAAGGTTCAAGTAGTAGCAAGGCAGTTATTTTAAATGTGGAACAGCAGTCAGCAGGACCTGGAGAATACTTTTTTAAACTGAATTATAAAATTCACTTGAGTAAGCATTGCTTTTATACTTTAAGTTAATAATACTTTACTGTGTTCTGTTGTGGAGATGTACAAAGAAAGAACAGACTATAACATCTGTTAATACGTTATGTGAAGAAAGGATTGTAAGGCAGCTTTCCAAAGCTGTGACTAGAGGTTTTTGTGACTTCTTTTCAGCTCTCTATATGCTTTAACTACTTTCCCTGTATATTCCTCCAGCAGGGAAGCCTCCATGTGGGTATAAATAAATCATAGTAGCATTTATACAGTGTGTATCCGTCACACGCTTGCTTTCCTTAAGAACAATAGAATGTTCAGGCAGGAGACTAACAGAATAGCCTTGAATTCTATGACTTTTATCAGAGATTTGTATTATATAACTTACTTGAATTCCCGCCTTATTATTTCACCTGACAAACCCAGAAGGGACTCTCTCTGTATATCAACTGATTATTACAATTTATTATTGTTCTTCAGGTTTTTTTGTTTTGTTTTTTTGTTTTGTTTTGTTTTAGTTAGGGTCTTACTCTGTCACCCAGGTTGGGGTGCAGTGGCACCATCATGGCTCACTGCAGCCTCCAACTCTTGGGCTCAGGCAATCCTTATGCCCTGGCCTCCCAAGTAGCTGGAATTACAGGTGTGAGCCACCATGCCCAGCCTTTATTCTTCAATTTTATCAGTAGAGGAATAATAATAGGGTTGGTAGAAATAGGCACATAAGTATTTGGGGTTACATGAATGGAACGCCTCACATATTAAGCTTTGTGAGCTTTAGGTCTGTGTTCATGAAATAAAAATCTCGACGTAACAGCTTATTAGTCTTACCATCTAGACTGAATCTGATTTAATTTTGTTTGATTTTCTGCTGTGGGCCACCCATCTTGGTCTTCAAAGGACTGGTTTTCTTGTTATTTTCCGTATATATAATATGTTGGTTAAGGATCACTTTTGCAGTTGGCTATCTGCCCAGAATGCTTAAAAGTCAATCTGAACTCTCTAGTCCGGTCAAGGAACTGACACCTTCCATTGTATTACAACAGAAGAGTGCTAAAAACAACTCATAGTTAGTAGTGGTAATGGCCGTGCAGTCATAATAGCAGCAACTAACGTTCATGTAGTTACTGTATACGAGGCAGTGTTTCCTACATTTCACTTGGGTTATCTCATTTTATTTTTACAGTAGTTCCATGCAATTGGCACTATTATTATTCCCACTTTGCAAATGAAGAAATACAGCCACAAAGGTATCACACAACTTGTCCAAATTCACATACACAGTACGTGACGGAGTCAGGATGTTCTTCCCCAGACAGCTGACTCACAAGGCTTGATGCAGAATCTTACTAAAGAAGCTGTAAGCCGGGCTCGGTGACTTAGCCTGTGATCCCACGCTCTGGGAGGCTGAAGTGAGTGGATTGCCCGAGCCCGCGGGTTCAGGACCCGCCTGGGCAACTTGACGAGACCTCATCTCTACAATAAATCCAAAGAAGCTGTAAAAATTGGCATTATGATAGCTTAGTGTTTTTGCTGTCCGAATTTTATTTCTAGAGAATAAATCCTTTTCATTAAATAGTACCAAATGTTTAAATGTGGAAATACATACAGTTCAGTTTTTTGTGTTTTCCCTTAAGCAGATGTGCACTTTAATGTGTGTCGCAGGGAAGCCTATTCATGGAGAAGTGTTTCTTACAAAGGGAATTTCATTGTGAGATGAGGAATCTCCTATCGCTTAACAGAATAAGTTTTGCTTTAAGGACTTGTATCTTTTCATTATTATTATTATTATTTAATTTTTATTGTAGAGATGAGGTCTCGCCAAGTTGCCCAGGCTGGTCTCGAACCCGTGGGCTCAGGCAATCCACTCACCTCCACCTCCCCAAGTGCTGGGATTACAGGTTGAGCCACTGAGCCCGATAAGGATTTGTATCTTTTTGAAAGGATCCTCTTGCTCAACCTAAGAAAATTTGTGTAAACTGGTAGGCTGTGATAGTGTCAAGAGCTTGTTTAACAACAGTTTTTTTTTTAAGGACACTGGATGCATTAAAAAAAGTTTGTGGAGTAATTATCTAGTTATTAAGTGTTTGAAAGTTACATTTGTATATCTTTCAGAATAAATTAATGTGACTGATACTTTAATTTGTACATTAAGAAAAGCAAATGAGGCCAGGCTCGGTGGCTCAGCCTGTAATCCCGCGCCTTTGGGAGGCTGAGGTGAGTGGATTGCCTGAGCCTGTGGGTTCGAGACCCTCCTGGAC
>NW_007246145.1:512242-558062 GCF_000164805.1 Carlito syrichta | reverse complement strand
AGTGTTCCCCTTCTACCGCCCACACCCAGGGAAACTAGAACTGCCTTTATGTCTTTGGGTTCTTGGCAGACATGGGGTCACATTTCAAAATTGATATTTCATGCTGATGCAGGATAGGTGGGGTTCTAGATGGAACCTGGGGCTGAGGGGACCTTGGCAGCCTCATACTTAGATCTGAGCCATGTATTCTCTGATGAAAATGGATGATTTCCTTGGAGTAACTGGCATGAAAGAATGAGACTGGGGCAGTGTGAGGTGGGGCAGGTCTTAGATTGGCTGTGTGGCCTCAAAATGTCACTGATCTTTCTCTAAGCCTCAGTAGACTCATCTGTAAATGGGGTTCATCGTTCTTGGCCTGCTTGCTTCTTAGAGATATGGTGATAATCAGGGGAGGTAATAGCAGTGAAAGTATGACAGTCATAACTGGATAGGGTTTTAGTCCACTATCTCATCCGAGCAAATGCCTTAATGGGGATCCAGCCCTGGACTTGTCTCCAGGTGGGTCTCATTGGGTGTTTATTAAATGAATAATAAATGTGTGAAGCCGGGCTCGGTGGCTCAGCCTGTAATCCCACGCCTTTGGGAGGCTGAGGTGAGTGGATTGCCTGAGCCCGCGGGTTCGAGACCCTCCTGGACAGCGAGACCTCATCTCTACAATAAATCAAAAAAATCAGCCGGGCGTGGTAGCTCATGCCTGTAATTCCGGCTACTTGGAAGGCTGAGGCGGAAGGATTGCCGGAGCCCAGCAGGTCAAGCCTGTGGTGGCCGGGAGCGGCCACTGCACTCCAGTCTGGGCGACAGAGAGTGAGATTCCAACTCAAAAAAAAAAAGAAAAGGAAAGGAAAGATTTATGTTTTTCTTTTAAACTTAAACTATGATTTTTTTTCAACACATGATTTGGGGTTTTGGTGATTTTTTTCATGTTACTAGTGTGTCCCCGTTAATATTTATGGGGAAGTCACTGGTGATGTTAACTTTCAAGTAATTTTACAATAAATAGTCGATTGCAAAACCCCCCAACTCGAATAAAGATCTGGCTCTGGTTTTAGCGATTGCCATTAATGTATGTGTGCTTGTGTATATTTAGAAAATGACTTACTGAGAAGGGAGGAAAAATTACAAATTGAGAAGTGTATTTAAAGAGACTTTGTGTTAATTAGAGATAATTTATGAATGCTCATTAACAACAAATTAGGGTAATACACAGGGGAAGATATATTTTGTTTTGCAAGTTTTCCATGAACAGAAAATGTTAATTGTTTCCAGGCCTGATTTACATAAAAGGTGAGAGGTTTCAAAGAATATTACCATTTACTGTTAATGGTGCGAAAAAAGCAAGTGGGTAAAGGGGGTTGTTAAAAGTTGCATGCACTAATAAGCAAACTCCTCTTAGCCACAGGAATAATTTTTTAAGCACCCTTATTTAATTGGCTTAGTTAAAAACTTTACTTTAATAGACAGTGGCTGAAGCAACATATGACAGACTTCATAACAGCTTAGTATACTGAACATTTTGGAGAAATTTTCCATAAATTACACATACCAAAAGAGAAAGTTGTAATAAGCCAACAGTAAAGTTTTCTTGGCAAACAAGATTTTCTTTTATAGAACTTTCCATTAAGATCCGTATAGTTTCTCTTTATGCATATTCAGTGTAAAGACTGAAATGGAAAAAGATTTCTTTTCCACCATCACTGATCTCCTCTCAAATTAAATCATTTGTGTTCCTTTGGACAGTCTATGGTATGAAGTAATGAGCTTGCATGCCAGGAGTGACTTGGGGAATCAGTTAAATTACTTCAGGCTCTCAATCTGTTTGATACCAAAAGTTTTTCAAAATATGGGCAGTCCTGGACTGAGCAATGTCCTATATAAATGACGACTGTCTAGTTCAGTCTCAGTGTTCCTCATTCTCAAATATGCAGTCTTGTCTTCTCCACATTGCTGGAGTAGCTACCCCTCACCCTACCCTGATGCTTCTATTGGGACCCCATCTGAAGGAATAGCAATCTAGACTATTAGGAGGGACATTAACCTTAGTTGTCTGGTTTAACCTATGACACAGTGGCCAGGAGTCACCTCTACTGCATACATTCCTGATAATCAACTCTCCTCTCCTTGAATATATGCTATAGTAGGTATTACTACCTTTCAAATTCTCTCCATAGTAGACTGTTCAAATTGTTAAAATCTTCTCTTAAAATTCAGCAAATTAGGCCAGGCTCGGTGGCTCAGCCTGTAATGCCAGCACTTTGGGAGGCTGAGGTGAGTGGATTGCCTGAGCCCACGGGTTCAAGACCAGCCTGGGCAACTTCGCGAGACCTCATCTCTACAATAAATCAAAAATTAGCCAGGTGTGGTAGCGCATGCCTGTAGTTCCAGCTACTTGGAAGGCTGACGCAGAAGAATCACCAGAGCCCAGCAGGTCAACACTGGGGTGGCCATGAGTATGCCACGGCACTCCAGCCTGGGCAACAGAGTGAGACTCCAACTAAAAAAAAAAAAAAATTCAGCAAATTACAGGCTACGAAATCAATATTCAAAAGCCAGGTCTCACTTGGAGTTAAAAGAGAAAATCTATATACCAGAGAACATTGTTAACAAGAAGTGGAGGCTTGTATGAAAAAAACGACAGAACTTCTCTGTTAGAAGTAAAATTTATATTAAACCTACTAATATTGATTTATAGATTTAATGCAATTATTTTCAAATTCTTAAAGGATATTACTTTTAAAATCTTGAAAAAATGATTTTATAATTTGCCTCAAAGATTAAACGATAAGAATAATTACAAACATTTTGAGGAGATAAAAAGAAAAATTGTTGTGAAGTACTTTTTCTAACTATTAAGGTATACAATAAGACTAAAATAGCTTAAATATTATAATCCTGGTGTGAAGTGAACAGAGAGCAATGATGCCATAAATTCAGGTAAAAATTATATATCTAAAGGAATGCTTCTTCAATAAATTCAGATGGAATAATTTTTTTTTAAAATTTCCATTTGAATTCTCATTTGTACTGTATAAAAAATGCATTCCAGATTTTTAAGAATTATTTATGTATTTATTTTTATTTCAATAGTCATGTGGGGTACAGATAGTTTTTGGTCTAGACTTTAAGTGTATCCACCACCCCCACCTGTGCACATTGTGCCCAATAGGTGGTTTCTTTTCCCTCCCCCCTTCTGAGTCTCCAGTGTCCATTATACTGTTTTCTGTGTCTCTCACTTATCAGTTAGAACATGCTGTGTTTGATATTCTGTTACTGAATTATTTCACTTAGGATAATGTTCTCCGATTCCATCCAAGTTGGTGCAAAAGACATTATTTCATTATTTTTGATAGCAAATAGTATTTCATAGTGTATTCATACCACATTTTCATCATCCACTGATCAGTTGATTGGCATTTAGGTTGATTCCACAACTTTACAATTGTGTATTGTGCTACAGTGAGCATTCAAGTGCAGGTGTCTTTGTCATACAATGACCTTTGTTCCTTTGGGTAAATACCTAGTAGTAGAATTGCTCGGTCAAATGGTAGAGATCTACTTTTAGTTGTTTGCAAAGTCTCCATACTGCTTTCCATAGAGGTTGTACTAATTTACGCTCCCACTAATATTGTATAAGCGTTCCCTTTTCTTTGCATCCGCACCAGAATCTATTGTTTTGTTTTGTTTTGTTGAGTTGGAGTCTCACTCTGCTGCCCAGACTGGAGTGCAGTGGCTGCTCCCGGCCACCGCAGCCTCGACCTGCTGGGCTCCGGCGATCCTTCCGCCTCAGACTTCCGAGTAGCCGGAATTACAGGCATGTGCTACCACGACTGGATGATTTTTTTATTTATTGTAGAGATGAAGTCTCGCTGCCCAGGTGGGTCTTGAACCCACGGGCTCAGGCAATCCACTCACCTCAGCCTCCCAAAAGCGCGGGATTACAGGCTGAGCCACTGAGCCTGGCGGTTTTCCCACTTTTTAATGTGGTTATTTGTTTGTTTTTTGTTTTATTTTGTATTTTTTGCTGACTTGTTTGAGTTCTTTGTAGATTCTAGATGTTAGTCCTTTGTCAAATGTATAGTTTGCAAATATGTTTGCCTGTTCTGTAGGTTGCCTATTTGCTCTGGTATTTCTTTTGCTCTGCAGATGCTTTTTAGGATACTTAAGTCCCATTTGTTTATTCTTGTTTTTGTTGCATTTGCTTTGGGGTTTTAGCTATAAATTCTTTGCCAGGCTGGTGTCCAGAAGAGTTTTTCCTAGGTTTTCTTCTAGGATTTTTATCATTTTAGGTCTGATATTCAAGTATTTAATCCATCTTCAGTTAATTTTTGTATATGAGGAGAGAAGGATATCAAGTTTCATTTTTCTGCATGTAGCTATTCAATTTTTCCAGCACTGTCTGTCCCTTCCTTAGTGTATGTTTGTGTTTGCTTTGTTGAAGATCAATTGGTTTTAGGTGTTTTATTTGGATTTATTTCTGGATTCTCTATTCTGTCCCATTGGTCCATGTGTCTATTTTTGTACCAGTACCATGCTGTTTTCGTTACTATAACCTAGTAGTATAATTTGAATTTAGTTAATGTGATGCCTCCAACTTTGTTCTTTTTGTTTAGGATTGTTTTGTCTATTCTGGCTCTTTTTTGGTCCCCTGTGAATTTTGGGAATTTGCTTTTCTAATTCTGTGAAAAATGACATTGGTAGTTTGATAGGGATTGCATTGAATCTGTAGATTACTTTGGGTAATAGAGTCATTTTAACAATGTTGATTCTCCAATGCATGAGCAATGGGATGTTTCTCCATTTGTTTGTGTCCTCTATAGTTCATTTCATCAGAGTTTTGTAGCTCTCCTTGTAGAGATATTTTGCCTCCTTGGTTAAATATATTTCTAGGTCTTTTAGCTTTTTGTCTGTTATTGGAACTGAGTTCTTGATTTGATTCTTAGCTTGGTCACCATTGGTGTATGGCAGTGCTACTGATTCGTGTGTGTTGATTTTGTATCTTGAAACTGTAACAAATTTCATTTATCAAGTCCGGGAGTCTTTTGAAGGAGTCTTTAGGATTCTCTGATATAAGATCATATTGTTGACATACAGAGATGATTTGATTTCTTCTTTTTCAATTTGAATACCCTTTATTTCTTTCTCTTGCCTGACTTCTCTGGCTAGGACTTCCAGTACTATGTTGAATAGGAGTGGTGAAAGTGGGCATCCTTGTCTTGTTCCATTTCTGAGTGGGAATGCATGCACCTTTTCTTTGTTCAGGATGACACTGAATGAGTTTGTCATATATGGCTTTTATTATTTTGAGGAATGTTTCCTCTATGCCTTTTTTGCTGAGGGTTTTTATAATGAAGAGATGCTGAATTTTATCAAATTTCTTCTCTGCACCTATTGAAATGATCATATGACTTTTGTTTTTAATTTTTTTTTTTTTTTGAGTTGGAATCTCACTCTGTCGCCCAGACTGCAGTGCAGTGGCTGCTCCTGGCCACCACAGCCTCGACCTGCTGGGCTCCGGCGATCCTTCCCCCTCAGCCTTCCAAGTAGCCGGAATTACAGGCATGCGCTACCACGCCCGGCTGATTTTTTTATTTTTTATTTTTTTTATTGTAGAGATGAGGTCTCGCTGCCCAGGGGGTTCTCGAACCCACGGTCTCAGGCAATCTATCACCTCAGCCTCCCAAAGGCGCAGGACTACAGGCAGAGCCACCGAGTCCTGCTTGTTTTTAATTTTTAATGTGCTGTTGAATTTGGTTTGCCAATATTCTGTTGAGGACTTTTGTATCAGTTCATAAGGGATATTGGTGTACAGTTTTCTTTTTTTGTTGTATCGTTTCCTGGCTTTGGTATCAGAGTGATACTGACCTCATTGAATGAGTTAGGGAGGATTCCTTCTCATTAATCTTGTTGAATAACTTCAGTAAAATTGGTACCGGTTCTTCTTTGAAGATCTAGTAGAATTCAGCTGTGAGTCCATCAGGTCCTAGACATATATTATAGATTGATGAAAGAATTAAAACCTAAAAAAAAGAGCAACCCTTAAAGCTATAAGACCATGAAATTGATTATCAGCTGTGTGGGAATTCTCAGAAGTTAAGAAGGTCCAAAAAAAAATCAATATATTTGACATCACAGGAATCATAAAGGTAAACAATGAGCTAAATTAAGGCAAATAGCAACTGAAATAGAATCTTTCATTAGATAAGGCAATTTCATATTTAATATATAAAGAACTAGTAAAAACAAATAAGTAAAGTCGTAGATAAGTTATTGACCACATCAAAACTGAAAATGGCTAGCAAATACAGAAATACACATTTAACTATAGGTAAATATTCTCTGTCAATTTAGCCAAGATCTTACTCTCAATCACTTTCTAAGCCTGTGACTGAGTGGTTCCATGTCTAGAGATAAGCTATAAGGGAAAAAATTTCAAAATATGTTTTAAAAATAAAAAAAACTTATCTACAATGATAATAGCAAACTTGATAATTGTGATTATGAATAAATTTATAATGTATATTTCAGCCCTGTGGTCACCATATCATTATTCTTGATCATATTCCTTATTTTTTTTCTACAGTTCCCTTATATCCTCTTAACCTGTTTGCTCCATGGAAACCAATTTTTAATTAACATATTTTATAAACATATTTTCCTCCTTATACTTTTCAAATTTGACTGGTTTCATAAAGAAAAAATATCATAGTGATATTATAACTCATATGGAACTTAGTACTTAGTAGAGCTACTTAGGCTTTAGTTCATTTCCCTGGGATCCTAAGTACATCTATATTGCAATTTTTATCAGATGCCATATTCTAAATTTATAATGGTAGCAGTAATTTTCTGTGCATTTACTATAAGCCAATTATGGGCATTTTCATGTTTAATATAATAACCCTTCACACTTTGAATTTTCTTATTTAATCTTCAAAATAATACAATGAAATGATTAATGTTTTTATTATACCTACTTAAAACAAGAAAATGAGGGCAGAAAAAAGTAATGTGATGTCACAAGCTAGTAAGTAGCAAGCCAGATTTATTTATTTATTTTGGGGGAGGAGTTCAAGTTACTTTTTTTTTTTTAATTTTAAAAATGTGGCGTACAATTCAGGGTCAGGTATACAAATGGTCATTATGCAGGTACCCTTGCTAATTAGGCATATCCCTCCTCCCGACCTGCCAGCAGTTTCCCACTACTGCCCATCCCTTTCTTATATTATTATGACAATTGTTCAGAGTCCTCTTATGAGTGAAAACATGTAATACTCAGTTCTTTTGTTTCTGTAATAGATCACTCAGTATTATAGACTCTAAGTCCATCCAATTTGTTGAGGAGTTCATAATTTTGTTCTTCTTTATGGCTGCATAATATTCCATCATGTATATGTACCACATTTTTTTTTATCCAGTCCCCTTTTGATGGGCAGCACAATTGGTTTCATATTTTTGCTATTGTGCAAGCCATATTTATATACAGGTCTCTGTGACTCCCAAACACCTTGCTTCGTTACAAATTCTTCTTACCAGTTTGAGACCAGAGATTTTCTTAAGAATTCTTAGGTTATGGGGAATGCTATATTGTAAATTAGATCCATGACTATTATCTTCATAAAGCATATTGATTGCAGGGTATTCAAGAGAAAATAATGAACCCAGTCATTAATGGTTAAGGAAAATATAAGGCAATTTATAAAATCTGTTTAATTACAAATTATTTTGTTTTCCTTGCAGAGCGGTAAACATGACAAAATGTTTTCTCTCAGTTCAATGAAGTTTTATCTTGGAGTAAAAAAGAAAATGAAGCCCCCAACAAGGTAAAGCTTGAAAGAGAAGTACTGTGGAAATTTTTTTTTTTTTTTTTTTTTGGGAAAATAAGTCTCAGGGATTTAGGGATCAGCGGCATTAGTCTAACTTTTTATAAAGTAAGTTTTAGACAAATTCCTGAAGTTGCTTTGCCTGTCATAGGGGTTCTATGGCAGATCTAGGAACTTGTGTAAGTAGATAAGGAGGAAGGATGTCCCCACTGTGACTATAGTCAAGCTCCTTGGTGATTATGATCTCTGCTATGTAAAGCAAGAAATCCAAGGAAACCTTGCCCACCAGGAAGTTTATGCTTTCTTCTGTATCACATTCCTTGATCAGTCACATCACAACCTGGGGGTGTTTCAGGCAAGCCTGCATGCAAGACAGACTGTCCCAGGCAAGTCTACACACAAGAAAGCATATATTGCCCTCTAGCCTCCTGATGCTTGGTTTTGAGAATGTTTTGGTCCTAGCTCTGTAATTTTTCCTTTTTATTGTGCCAAATTTGGTACTGAACCCATAGCATATATGTGGTAGAGAAGAGGTAGACCCCTCTTATGCGCAGTGTACCTCTAACACTTGATTCACCCTTCATTTGGTTTATACCACTATTTTTTAAAATCACAGATCACTCTGATTAGCTAAAAAAAAATGTTTGCATTAATACTTAATATCATGAACATCACTTTAATGAGCTCTATATGCTTGCCTCTGAGGTTCTATTACTGAAAATTTCCTCACTTTTGCCTCCACACTTGATTTCTAAGCCCAGCTACATATATCTGTGTTATAGTTGTCACATTCTTTAATTTCCCCCAATATCAGTATGTGGGCATATATATATAATCTTATTTCAGTCTTTTCATAGACATTTGGCTTGATTCAATTTAATGTATCTTCTCAAAGATACCCCCCCACTCCTTAACTTCACAAACCTTCTTCCCTCTGTATCTCTTCAGCCTATATATGAATCTGTAGCCAAATACTTAAAAATTTAGCATTCACATTTATCTAAGTTGTGCAATTTATGGAATTCTGTTCTATTATGCATTCTTACCATAAAGTCTCACTAATCCTGTTTTCAACACTGTATTGATTTTAACCTATGTTTGTGTGTTTTCTTCCTGTGTGATGCAGTTGGGGATTGACCGCATATTCTGAAAAACACCACTGGTAAGTTAACAACTGGCATCTTTCTCACTTGATATGTTAGTTACAACTTCAGCAAAAGAATAACTTTGATATTTGGCAGATAGAACTATAGACAGCAAATGTTTCGCCTAAGTAAACTTGAAATCTTTTCTAAATACTTTGAGCCTAAGAAGAGGTAAACAGATTTGCATCAGGGTTCACATCCGTTTCAATCTTTTGTATCTTATTTGGCAATGTCGCTTAAAAGAAACTATATCTAATTTCTTCCATAGTTATTATATGGGTGTAGAATTCAGATTTTATGAGATAAATAGGCAAAACTCATTTTTAAAAAAGGCTAAGAACTAGCTAAATCAGGTTTAAGAAAAATATATCTCCTGGTCTCAAACCTGTTTTTTCTATATATGTACTTTTAAAAATATACTGTCAGCAGTGTCCTGCCAGTCTCCCTAGAGACTGTGCCAAATGTCTCCTTCTCCATCACCTGTCTGAGTCTAATCAGTCACTGAGTCATACCAGATCTGCCCTAACCCATCCATACCTGTCCAGCCTCATGGCCTTCATAGTCCTGCCTGGGTTATTCCAGGAGTTCTAAGTGCTCTTCATGCCTCTACTTTGTTTGTATTTTCTAGTACATTCTCCACCCAGCCACCAAAGAGATTTTCTACACTGTATCATTTTTTCTCTCCTGCTTTATAGCTCTTCTGTGAATCCTTTCACCTGCAGAGTAAAATACTGGATTGTTGGTGTGGCATGCAAGGCCATACATACATGATTCCATCTGTCTTTAATTCGCTGTTCTCCTAGCTGATTGATATCTGTGTGTGTGATATATGGGGGGAGACCCTTGGATGAACCCTCTTCTGTAGTGTTCGCTGCTCCTTCCTCTCATGTCTTCCATGACGCAGCAGATTCAACTGATAACCCAGCAGATTCAACTGTCCTTGTTCTTTCAAACCACATCTCAAATGCCCCAAATTCTTATCTGATACCTCCCACCTTTAATCATTATTTATTTCTTCTTTGCACCTCACAATATGTTATATACATGAATGAATAAAATGATTTGGGGTGGGAGCATTTTTCTTGGACATGGTAATGGGAAATGTTTTCATGAGTTTCTAATGAAGGAAGCAAGCATTTTTTAGAAATTTCACTTTAGGCATTTCAAGCAAATTAGTTTTCATAATACAGGAATATAAACAATATAATGGACATTAAAATGTCCATTATATTGTTATATCATCAGTTACAAAATTTTCCTCTTATAGAAAACAACCCTCTCCTCATTTCCAAGTCTGTTGTCTCCATGTTTGTGCTCAATTTTATTTTTGCTTTTTCTCACTGTGTTATAATGTATTTGTTTGCATGCTCCCCTAATAGACTATGTGAGCCTTGAGGGCAAGATCTGTTTTATTTAGGTTTTCCACAAAAGGTTAGTGAGTCAGTATTATTGGATATGCAGCAGTTTTTGTATGGTTTATTTTTCATGAGTCTGTGAGTATTAACATTTATAATCATAATGATAGTGACTGTGTCTTGGCCTTTTAAAAAAAATCTGCTCTTAAAAGAATGTGCACATATTTTTCTTCTGAAGCTCATAGTTTCTGGACAAAATATTTGTTTTTGTTGTTGCTGTTTTCACCATCAAGTGCTTAAAAAACCAAAATGGCATTGACCTTTCTGCCTTTCCAAAAATACTGCTGATCATCTCGCAGCAGATACCAAAGTCTTTAGCTGTATTTTGTTTAAACCAGCAGATGTATACTGCCACTTCCTACTGTATACTTAGTAGAAGACTGAAACAACCTGTACTGAAATTTTGCACTTTCAATTGCATTATTATTCATCAGGAGAGACCCAAAGAGGGTCACTAAATTACCAAGCAAATACACTAGAGAATAGTCCATTGTCTTTTTAAGTGATGTATGTTTTTTTGTTTGTTTGTTTTTTGTTTTTGTTTTATTTTTATTTTGAAATTATGGGGTACAGTTCAGGGTTAGGTATACAAATGTTCATTGAGCAAGTATCCTTATCGATGAGGTGTGCCCTCCCCATTCCCCAGGAGATATTGACTACTATTAGTGATGTATGTTTTAAACCTTGTTTTGCAGGCACTTGTGTTGTGATAGTTCACAAACTCAAATGGAGTGGATGGCCAGCGTCTTTATAGCTCAAGTAAGAGGAGATTTGTTTCAACTATCTGATATTGTATAATAACTTTGTTTACAGGAAATATTAGTGTGGTGGTGATTTTCAAATAATTTTTAATAAGTGTTTAAGCTGTATACAATTGGTATAAACCTTTATTCTTTCTTCCGTATTTTTTAAATAGTGCATTAAAACCCAAATTTGTTCTTTAACCAGTCTGTCCTCTTTAATAACTGCTTTTTGCCAGTCCCACAGCTTCCTTGATTTAGGCGAGATGTATTGCTTTAAGATGGTTGTGTAGGAAAGAGGGACTTGTCTAAGCTGTCATCCTTCCAGAGTCCCACATAAACCTTCATTTAGAAAAGTGTTCTATATCTCTTCTTGTTCTCCCACTCTCTCCACCCCTGCCTTTCCAGAAACAAAGACAGGAACCTACATTTCTTTAATGCGCCAGCTACTTCGTGAGAGTAACTCATGTATTCTTTGCAGCAAATCGTGCATGACATTGTTTGGCTTTACAAAACGGATTTTGTTGTTGGCTCAGGACCATATATTTAGTTAGTAGTTTATCCTGGGTTGTCTGAGGTCAGTGCTTATACCCAATTCTGCATTTGGTCTCCTCCCTAGAGGAAGACTCACCCCTTCTGGGAAGGGTTAAATGGTCCCATTAACTATATTGGTTTCTCTCCCAACCTTGTCTACCTGAATTCCCAACAATGCTTCTCAAAGAGTATTGAAATTCATTGGTAACGATTAAGTTGCCATTCTTTATTACTGAGGAAGTACTTTCCTGTTTCTCTTACAAGGAAGAAGTTAACTCACCCCAAAGTCTAGTCCTTATTTGTTTTGAAAACCATTTTCTCTGCTCATTTAATTTATTACCCTTTCCAGTGGTTAATAAACATGGCTCTTCTCAGCCTGCCTCTACTATTACTACTTGAGAACACATTCGCAGGAAGAGACTGGCTGCTAACTTTTTGAATGCTTTTCTTCTTATTTGTAACTTTTAGAAATTTAGGTATTTAAATTCTACTTTAGAAATGGATTTGAAATATTTTAGTAAAGCTGAGACCATAGAGTCAAATGCTGTTAAAATGTCTGTTTGTGGCACAATTAAATTGATGTTTTTGTTTTTATAATTGAACTCAGTGGACTTGGTAGTTGAAAGTCACAGAAGGAATAACCAAGAGGCACAATAAGCAGGTTATTTCTTCTTGCCTCACATGCCCTTCTCTGTTCTGGTCCCAAAGAGTTAGCCTAATTATCTTTCCTCTGTTCGTTTTACATCTTGGGATTATTCAATTTCTTAAATTCAGTTATCTTAAGTCAAACACGGTGGCCCTCTTGGATTTAAGGACTTATGTCTCATCTCTGTAGGGAAACAGCAAAATAGCAAATGCTAACATTTATGTACACACACACACACACACACACACACACACACACGCTAATTTAACAGTAAATACCCCTTTAATCAGTTATTTCTGGTACCCAGAATACTTTTGTAAAATCCATCCCCATCTCCACACCTACCTCAAGAAGTCTGTAGATTTTAGCTTAAATATCACATTCTCAGAGAAACTTTCCTTGACCTTCGGACCAATCAGACTATCACCCTTGGCATCTTGCACTTCTCCACTGTGGCTAACTTTAAAAAGTTTGTAATGACCTATTTCATGTCTATCTCTTGTACTAAAATGTAAACGCCATGAAAATCAGGACTCAGTTCGTTTTATTTGGCTCACATGTAAAGTATGTGCTCAGTTAGTATTTCTAAAATAGAGAGGGGATAAGCAATCAGATAACATTTCAAATGGATGGATACCCATGTGCTAAGAGAATACAATCAATAGAATGTGTTGGGTAAGGAGAGAGTGAGTGAATAAGGTACAGAAAGGCACTAATTGAGAAAAGCTCTCAGGAAAGAGCTTTTTTGAGTAGGTGACAGGTGAGCTGTGACCCATCTGAAATGAGGGGGCAAATCATGCAGGCATCCAGGAGGGATCATTCATGGATAGGAGTCCGCAGGGCCAGGTCCTGAGACATCATCATGATGATTTTTTCCCCATGAACATAGTGGTGGGAAGATTTTAAGATGAGAATGGCAGGGGACATATCATGTAGACCCTGTTTAAGAGTTTGAAAAAGGGAAGGGTATAATCTGAATTATCTTAATTGAAAAAATAATTTTGTGCACTTTGTTGAAGCTGTGGTGTAGTAGGTCAAATACGGAAGCAAGATGAACAGCTTGTCAGCTCTGACTAGAGTAACTGTGGGTATAGTAAGATGTATCCAGATTCAGGAATATTTTGAAGGTGGAGCCAATAAGGCTTTCAGGTTGATTGGCTATAGCAGTGTGAGCAAAAGAGCAGAAACCAGGAAAGAGTCCTAGGTTTTTGGCCATGGGCAACTGGTGAATTTAAGGATTATCAGAGATGTAAAAGGAAGTCAAGAATCCTGTTTTGGCCACATGAAATTTGAGATGCCTTTAGATATACAAATTCACATGCTGAGTAGCAGGTTGGAGTATGTCAGAAATGCAGGCAAAGGTTTGGGGCTGAAATAGAAAGTTGGGAGAAGTCAGCACTTAGATTATATCGAAAGCTGTAGAATTGGATGAGATGCCAAAGAAGAGAGGGAAGGAGAGTGAGCAGATGAATATGCTCTGGTATATTCCAAAATGTATAGGTTAAGCAAAAGAGAAAAAGCAACAAAAGAAATGGTAAGTGTTGAGGAAGAAAAAATAACCAGGTGATGGGTACAGAAAATTCTGTCAAATAATTGGGCATGTATATAAATGAGGTTGTGACTAGATAGGAGCAAGTGGTCAAGATAGGTTTTAAAGTTTTGATTTTTTTTTCTCTTTAAGATGGAAGAGTATATATTTTGCAGATATTCTGATGGAGACAATACAGGAATTTGGAGGAAGAAATTGGTAGAAGGGGGAGGAAGAAATTGACAGAGGAAGAACAAGGTTATTAAACCAACAGAGGCCCTGAACAGACATGAAGCAATGTATTCAAGTGCTCAGCTGTTCATCATTCCTGAAAATCATTGTACCACAGACAGTGTGGAACATTTGTTCTCAAAGTATCGACTATATATTCTGATCTACTGAGAATTTTAGATATGACTGGAGAAAAGTTATTTGCAATCAGAGCAAATACTGATTGCATGGGGGTAAAAAGCTCATTTATGTGACTATAGATGCAGAAAGACTGGTACATTGCATGGTGGGAAAATTATTTTCTTAAGTGATTAGTAATAATTTTGAATTAAATCAGTGAGTTACCATATGTGAGACTTGGAGGGGTTTTAGAAGAGTAAGGACAAAGGAAAAGGAAAGAATCTTCAGAGAGTAAGGAAGCCAGTTGTCCTATGGTACTTCAAGGTAGTGCTGAATATGCACTTTAAATTTAAGTTTAAATTTAAATTGAGATGAATCTGAGAGAAATCTATTTTTTGTCCTCCATCAACTGTCAGACACCCATGGAATAAGTAGAATTGTGTTTAACTAGGTTAGAGACTGTGCCAGGCAAGTATGCCATAGAAAGAAGGAGTGCAAGAAAATAAATAAGTAATCAGATACAAGTTAGACTTGAAGATATGCACAAGGAAGTTGAGTTTACTGATTGGCTATGAACTCTAAGCCAGGCTATGAGGGAAATGGAAAAAAATGTGGCAACAAGAATGGTGGTGACGAATAGATTGGAAGTCGCAAGGAGTCAAAAGAATACTTAAAGTTAATGAAACTAAGTTAACTAAAACAATAGTTAGGTAAAGGTAGAAAGTGGGTGACATAAAAGGAGATTTTGAGTGTGATCATTGGTTATAAAATGAAAAGTATGATCCTCACCTGTATGATCCATGCTGTGTGACTTTTGAAGTCATTTACAAATCACTTCAAATGTTAAATCAGAAGAACTTAGATCTAAAGATTTCTGCTGTTGGAACAAATGCCTCTTAGATCAATCCAGTGAGCTAATTAGCCAACATTCACACTCTAGAATATTATTTCAGACAAAGAAATATGTATTTGGGAGCTACATTTGCTCTTAGATTCTCCGAATTATCTTGTAGCGTATATAGTATACGTTTGAAAGTGTAAATGTAATTCTAACAGAATTATCTAATTTTTTTCTAAGTCAGTTTTCTCCCAGCTTTTACATGTTGGGACTATCCTAATTATATAATTATATAATATTAAAGTAATTTTTACCATGTTTGATACCATGATGTAAAAATAATATTATGAAACTTTTAACTGTCTCTCATTGAAATATTTAATAATCTACCATTATAGATTTGCTGAACCAAGGCAAATGCTTCACTAAAATTCAAGGTTAGATATTATACACATACACAGTATCTAATAATAACTTACACTTAGAATCATTGAGGATTAAATGAAAACTAGAATATATATACATTGACAAACACAAAGGCTGACAGTATGCCTCTCAATATATTTAGCTATTATTATATAATGAGTACTCAGTAAATATTTGTTTAAATGACTTCTTTACTCTAAAACAATACATTAAAGTACTAACTATGATATAAGAACAAGAATCTACTGATATATCTTAAGAATTGAGAAAAATAAATGGTAGACATTTCACTATCTAGTTTATGAAATGAATTTCATTTCACTAGAACATCTATAAACTTTTCATTTTATACTTGGTATTCTGTATTTCTTTCATAGTTCGTTATCTGAAAATAAGTTTGCTTTGCCCAAATTCTGAAAAATTAATCTACCCTGAGGGGTAGAAAAATTCTTTAAAGATTTTTCTTTTATATGTATATCTCAAGGATTAATCACTCCAGAGCTTATTTTTACCTGTGGACATTTATCCTCTTTGCAAAATTAACTTTTCTTCAGCCATATCTGTAGTTGTTTAGTGGGCCAGAACATATAGTCAATGACTTGAGAACAAATGTGGCACACTCTCTGTTGTACAATGATTTTCAGTACAAATGTTTGGGTAAACAGGTAACATTTCTTTGGAATTCAATTAGATGAAAAAGTAGCATTTTTCAAAAGGTCATGAAATGAGACTAATGTTTCTATAGTCATGCCTTAGGTCGATTTGGGGTATGTAAGATCAAATTATTTTTACACTAAAATAATCTTTGGTGTAGAGAGAGAATAAATGTATATAGTTACTTAGATTACAGAGCCTAGAGATGCAGACAAGTGTATTATTTTTCTTCCACAAAGAGATTTCCCAGTTTCCTCAAATATTTTTCCCCCTTAGGTTTGATAAGTAGTACAGAAAGCATGTATTTGAAACTTAGAAATTGAACTGAGACCTCAAAGCTCAGTTCACTTAAGAGTTTCACGTCCTGGAGCGATGTTGCCACCAGAGTCAACATCATAATTACAAATAGCATTCTCATGGAAAGCAGATCATTTGATGTGTATATGGAAAGAGAGCCAAGTGTCTATATAACATGGTGTACTGCATAATAAAAATCACACACCAAAAGCAAGAAATTCTGTTTCCACAGCATGAAAACGATATATGGCCACCAGCTGGAAAGGAACGAAAACGTTCAATAACAAAAAATCCCAAAATTGGAGGTTTGCCTCTAATTCCCATCCAGCATGAAAAGAATGCAACCCAAGCCCAGAGGAATATTGAGGTAGGTTAGAATTTGTTTGTTCTGTATTCAATTACAGAATTTGTCTTCCTGTGTCTTAATGTGATTAGGTACATTAATTACTTTATTAGCTTCAAAAGCACTATAATAATCACTTTGAAAACATAGTAATGATTATATACATCAAGAAAACATTCTAAATAACCCTATGTCTATTCATTTAATGTCACTGGCCACCAATTACATAGGTACAATGCTACTACTACTTATTTTCTTACCTCTAAAGTAGTCAGCCAATGTCAAATGTGTTTATAGAAATTCTGGTGGTTAAATTATGGTCTCAAATTAGCCTTACAAGTTTACTTATAACACCAGCAGAGCCCATGGCAGCTAGACTTTCTACTAACATAATCAAATTCCAGGGGTTTGAGAACCAATAGGGTGTCTCAGTTAATTTAAGGAACTTCAAGAAGACCCCTGAGCATCAGTAAAGAAGATTTGGCATCTTTCCTGAAGGCTGCTATTTGTTTTCCTTCCCACCTTGATGGGTGGGAGAACATAAACAGCATAAATCTTGATCTGAAGTTTGGTTTCTTCAGCAAAGGACATAGGCTGTTTACTCTCAAAACTCCTTAGCCACTTTAGGACCAATGTGTTTTTCAGGATTTAAAAAGTGTTATTATATCCTTTTGGAGCCTAAATTTGGGATTAAACTGTTTGAATCTCTTGTTCTCCAAACTTTTGAAAAACTAAAGCCATTTTAATGTAGTGATCAGATGATTATTAAATATTTTTGTGCATATCTTTTCTTGAACATTTATACCACTGTAATATTTCTCTAACTTCAAAATTAATGGCCCTTTGTTTACAACACAGTCCTTCTGCACTAAATAATCCAAGGAAGTGATAAGTCTCCAAGAAATCATGACTTTCCTCCGTTTTCCATTCTGCACCTGCAATTTTTCCTGGTAATAAATGGCTCTGCAGAGTTTTGGGTTCCTTAGCTAATCTGGAATCTTAAAATTCTAAGAGTCTCATTTCCCAGTACCCAGATCAGGGGACAGTTTGAGCAAATGAAACTAACGTAGGGAATAGGTGTGTCCTACAACATTGCAGCTTATTTTGACATTGCCTTAGATCAATTATGGAGCAAAACTAAAGATAAATTATTAGTATCAAATCACATTAACCAGTATCTAGTATAGACAATGATTAGCTATACAATAGTTTATTAACTTAATTCCAAATCCACAATTTCAGAGACAATTTTTTAACATACTTAAAACAGAAAAGTTGACGAATTAAAGCTACAAAGATATTGTTAAGGTGTCTTAAAATAATCCCATGCAATATTAATTGTCTGAAATGTATGAGTCATAAAAATAAATCAAGCTTTTTTTGTAAAATTAGCAACTATTGATTTTACAAATTTAGTAAAGACATTTTTTAAATGCTCCAGTGTTGGAAAAACATTGAACTTACTTTATAAGGCATTAATACAAAAGTAATATTTTTTATGTGAACTATTAAAATGTTTTTTATAAATTAGATTTGTGTAAATATTTAAGAAAATATATATATATATTTTTTAGTTGGAGTCTCACTCTGTCACCCAGACTGGAGTGCAGTGGCTGCACCCGGCCACTGTAGTCTCAACCTGCTGGGTTCTGGCGATCCTTCCGCCTCAGCCTTCCAAGTAGCTGGAACTACGGGCGCGTGCTGCCATGCCTGGCTAATTTTTTGATTTATTGTAGAGATGAGGTTTGGCCAAATTGCCCAGGCGGGTCTCAAACCCACGGGCTCCGGCAATTCACTCACCTCAGCCTCTCAAAGTGCGGGATTATAGGCTGAGCCACCAAGCCTGGCTAAGAAAATATATTTATAAGGCTGAGTGTAGTGGCTCATACCTGTAATCCCAGAACTTTGGGAGACTGAATTGGGAGAACCACTTGAAGCCAGGAGTTGGAGACCAGCCTGGTCAATAAAGCAAGACCCTGACTCTCTATTTTATTTATTTATATATAGACTATTTTTTATTTTTTGTTTTAAAAATGGAAATGACTTACAATATTACTTTGTAGAATATACTCATAAAAAAAAGAGTTATTTCAGTGAATATATGCCAAAAGAATTGTTTTTTCATAAAAGTTGTTGACAGATTGATAAATGAGGTGAGTTGGCCTGGATTTCATTAGGTTCTGTTGAAGGTCATATGAGGCTGGACTTATGGGCTCAGCCTGAAATCACAGCACTCTTGGAAGCCGAGGCGAGTGGATTGCCTGAGCCCGTGGGTTCGAGACAAGCCCAGGCAACTTGGCGAGACCTCGTCTCTACAATAAGTAAAAAAAGAAAAACAAAGAAAAGAAAGTCATATGAGAGGCTGGGCATGGTGGCTCATACCTGTAATCCTAGCACTTTGAGAGACCAAAACAGGAGGAGTGCTTGAGCCCAGGAGTTCAAAACTCACCTAGGCAATGTAGTGAGACTTCATTCTTCACAAAAATAAAAAAATTAACTGGGTATCATGGGTCATACTTGTAGTCCCAGTTACTCAGAAGGCTGAGGCAGGAGGATCTCTTGAGCCCAGGAGTTCGAGGCCATGGTGAGCCGTGATCATGCCACTGCACTGCAGCCTGGGCTACAGAGTAAGACTCTGACTCAGGAAAAAAAGAAAGAAAGAAAGTCAAATGAGTGTACTTTATCCAGGCAGAGAAGGCTTTGGGGAGGGAATGAAATCTGTACTTACTTGGGTAAATGAGTAGTCAACCAGCCTAACATGCCAGGAAAAGTAAGTTGTGGACAGAGGAAATCACATACGAAGAGGCAAGCATAATGCTTATGAACACACAAACTGAACATTTGTGTGGTACTCCTGCTTAATCCTTGGAAAATCAGGGGTACCTTATGTAATTCTTGTCCTCAGTTTCATCTGTAAGCACATGGGGCTAATAAAAACCTATTTTATAGGATTACTGTGATTATTAAATGACATTATACATAATAACTTATTAGATTAATGCCTGGCATATAGTTAACATATATTGATACAAAAAAGCAAACTTGGAAAATAATGTGTGATAATTCACTAGTTTTCAAAACTGCCATTTCTTTTAGGAATGACATTTGTAAAACAAATAAAAATAAGGAGCAAAGGAAAATTATGGCGAAAATAGTGACCTGGAATTCCACCCATTAATCGTGTCTCTTCCCTGTTAGTATCCTGGAGCAAAGTTTGCAGAAGGAGGGCACATTGGTTTCAGAAATGCCAGGCTGAGGTCCCAGTCCAGATTCTTGCTTAGGTGACCTTGGGAAAATTGTTATTTCTTTGAATTTCTTCACCTTAAAATATAGATAATGTACTTTAAACTGTGAATAAGCATATAACATTTACAACATCTAAAGAATTATTGTGAGGGTTAAATTTAGGGATATGATTATATATTTTATAACAAGATGATCAACTGGTACAGTGAGTTTGGTAATGAAAGTCACTTAAGAGAGTTTCTAGTGTAATCTGTACATGTCAGTCATATTACTTTTTGTTATGAGATCTCTGTAACCACTGGCCTGCATCTCTGGATTTAATGGAAAATGTGAGGGCACAAACTAAAGCCACATGAATGATTTGCTTTGAGAACTCATTCACTGTACCTTGCTCTGGCTGTGACAAATAGGAACTGCTCTCTCTGCAGCTGGGGCAGATACTCTGTTTGAGATCATCTTTTTCCATTTAAACAAATGCTCTGTGACTTGAACTGGCATTGCCTGCAGCAAGCCATCTCTTGCTCTCCTGATTTCATGCCTTATCTCTCTCTTTCTCTTTTTAAATTATTAATACCTATTCTTTTAAGGACAGTGCAGAGAATAAATTATTTTTTCTTTCCCTAGTATCTGTGTGCTCATGGTTTCCTGTTCTTCCTCACTCTCCCATTCTCTAATGCAGACATGTCCAACCCATGACTGGTAGACTGCATACAACCCCACAAAATCTTTTAACATCATATGTTTTTTTCAATATTTTCTTCATGGCCCCGTACTTAGTTCCTTTTTTGAAGTTCACAGTCACACTTTATTCATGACTTCATTTTTTGGCGGCACATACATCTGTGAACAGCTGTGTTCAATTCTGAAGCACATGAAGTGTGAAATTTGAACAAACATTTCTGACAAGCACCTTGAGAACTCACTAAGAATTGTGAACACTTCCATTAAACAAGACATTGATAGATTCATTTCACAAAAACAAAGGCAAATTTTCACCTAGTTTTATATTGCTCTCATTTTTCTAAATTCAAATATATGTATATATATATTTTAAAGGTCTTATTATGCATATACACTGACAGCATTATATCATTTATGTGTTGCCCAAGGCAATCCCCTTTTACTCAGTGCATATCACGGAAGCCCAAATGTTACTTGCTGTGGCCCAGGGAAGCCAAAAGGATGGACATACCTGCTCCAACTCTTAACACTTCTGTCACCTCTCCCCACCTTCATATAAGGCTTTATATTTAGGCTAATGTTATAGTGTACTTGAAATTTCAGCATTGTTTGTGTTACTACCTGACCCCCTCATCTCTGCATGTAAAAGAGCCCAAAAGTCTTTCTGCTTATAGTTGAAAGATACTGAGAACTGTTAATCTGATATATAAAACGTCTATACTTATTCTTGATTTTTTCAAGTAATTTATGGCAAGTGAAACTTTTTGAAACAAGATTAATGTTTGTTTATAAACCCTTTCTTGTGGTAAAATACTTGTAATATAAAATTTTCTATTTTAACCATTTAAAAATACAATTCAGTATTAGTTACAGTATTAGAATGTAACTGCTGGTTACATTTACATTATTGCTCAACTATCACCACTATATCTCTTACTATTTTAATATATCCTAATGAAACTTTGGAGTTAAGCTAGCTATTAAATATATTTTCATGTAAATTTCAGCATAGACGGCGTGTGTTTAGCTTAAGATGTATGATCATAATCTCATCCATAGCCATGAAAATGTTTTTATTCAGCTTGAATTTTTCTGCTGCAATGTTATGCTTGGATCTATTGGAATTAGAGAAAATAGAACAGGATGATATATACTTGAAAAATTTTAAACTTCTTTTATTCACAAAATATTTACTGATTGTTTTCTATGTGCATGCACTGTACTAGATTCATACTTTAATGAACAAATCAAACACAAGTAAAAAACAAAAATCCTGTTTACACTGAGTTGATTTTTTTAGCAGGACATTTTAGACAATCACAGGAGATTGAATAACTTTTCTGGTTATCTTACTGTTAGAAAATGATAAGTTTTATAGAGAAACAAAATAGGGGAAAGTGAAGTATTGTCTTTTAAACATTATTATATTAGACATCTTTAATTACTGTATTGTTTGTGCTACTAAGTAATATAGTTGTCATTTCATTTTCTCTCTTTCAAACATTCCAAACTTAATAAGGTCTCTTTGAGATTTCTGCATTGTAGTATTCACTGAGGAAATTTTAAAGAAAACTGGGCAAGGAGGATGAGGGAAACTTTTTTCTTTTCTCCCCACCACCTGCATTCTGACTCCGTTTATTGGGTAGCCTTTCTCTGTGGCCTCCTATCCTATATGTTTGGTTCTCTGTTGTTATTTCTTAAATCACATTCTTGACTAAGTTGTAGTATCCAAGGAAAGCTCTGTGCACTAGCTATTGCCCAGTCACAAAATATCATGAAGGCCAGTTTAAAAAGTCCACCTCTAGACCACTACAGGTGTCTTATCGTGATGTACTGGTATCTGTGGAGCCTTACGGTTCATTGAGTGAATGTGCACTTGAATCCAGTTACACAAAGGGTGATTTTAATACATAAATATATATACATTTCAGTGTTTTCAAAATTAGACCTGGGAAATTTTCGTGAGCATTATGTTCACTAGTTAAATATGTTGGGAGGAGGAAAAAAATGGGAGAAAGAAGTTAGACAATTTTTCTGCCATAATACTTATCAGCATCTTTAATATGTAACTGGTGGATCTGGAAGAAGGGACTGGAGTACACGGCATTTCCCTGGCTCAAGTGGCCATGGAGACCACCTTATTCCTCAGTGCTGTGGTTCCAACACTGTAGGAACTACAGATGCATGTCACGTGTGACACATCCAAGCAGGAGGGAGTTAGAAGAGGCATGTTCGAAATGAGAGTCAGTTTGAATAACTAACTTGAAAGACATCTTTGAAGTGGTATGTTAAATGTGTGTTAAAATGGATTTCCACTTTACGGATGCTCCTCAACTTATGATGAGGTCACATAGGAATAATGCCACCTTGAGTTGAAAATATCATAAACAGGAAATATCAAACATCATAGCCTAGCTTAGCCTACCTTACCACGTGCTCAGAACAGTTACGCTAGCCTACAGCTGGGCAAAATGGTGTAGCAGCACAGGTCACTAAGTATCAGTTGTTTACTGTCGTGATCACGTGGCTGACTGGAACCTGTGCCTCATGGCAGTGGCCTAGCATCATGAGAGAGTGCCCTACCACATATCACTAGCCAGAAAGAAAGATCAAAATTCAAAATTGAAGTATAGTTTCTACAGAATGCAGAGTGCTTATTGCTTTTGCGTCGTGGTAAACTATCATAAGCTGAAGTATTGTTGAGTTGTGGACCGTCTGTGCTTCATTTTGTAGCTCTAAGATTAGTATATAAATTCAGACATGCCACTTGTATCAAAGAAAAGTTAGGACCTAAATCATAGAAATAAGCTATTTTATAGGAAACATCAACTTCTATGTGGAATAAACTTATTAAACTAAGTTGTGCCAAATCTTGCTTTCCTGTGAGACATTTTATTTTATTTTTAGAGTGCAAGAGCAGAACTCGAAAGGCTGAGGCTTAGTGAAAAGCATAATAAAGAGTCTGTGGACTCCAGCTTGAAGGAGAAGGCCTCCATCGTGGCTCACTGCCTGGAACACAAGGATGATAAACTTCGTAATCGAACCCGGAAACATCGGAGTTTCAACTGCCTGGAGGACACAGATGCTATGACCTCACAGGTGCAACAAAAAGGCTCCAAAGTCCTAAAGCCATTGAGGAAGGCTGAGGACAGGCATAGCAAAGCTACTTTGGACTCTGATCATAAGTTACCATCGAAGGTAATTGAAGAACTTAGTGTGGTTCTACAACGATCAAGAACCCTTACAAGAGAGTTACAGGATGAACAGATTTTGAAGAAAGAAATAAAATGATTTCCCAATTTATTTTTTTAATATTATATGCAGTGTTTGTATGTAAACCAGAAACCAAACTATAAAATAATTTATGAGAATTTACCTATTTCTAGGCAAATTTGTCTGTGTGTACTTAAGAAATGTATCTATCTATACTTAAGCATTTAAAGAACATTTTAAAATATGTATATATGTGATTAAGTGTAAGATTAACTTTATTTTGGTCTGAACAAAGCTTGTAAAGTTTAATTGTATTAACCTTGTGTAAGAAGACATTGGGTTACTTAAAGTAGTCTTTTAAAGTAGTTGTTTGTTAAGTGGTATAATTTATGAGCAGAAATCTCAAACTGTACTGTATTGTATAAAGTGTTGTGTTTAGATGAAGCCTATGAAACTATCTGTAACATATTTTGCACTTTGAGAAACCTTGTATATTAAATTACTATATGTCTTTAGGTTTACATAAGACCCACCATGGGGAAAAGGAAGGGAAATGATTAAAAAGCAGGAGGATTTATTTTAATGGCTGCCTAACAAACAACACTGGGTTTTAAAAAAGAGGCAAGGAGCTAGCAAATGTTCTGTGACAAAAGGAAGTAAGCTAAGATTCATTCCAGTTCACTAATGACCAGAATTTGTAATTGAAAAAAGTCCAATGTCAAAGTATTTCCCAAGAGGAATATTCAGCCAACAGACATGAATAATGGCATGAACCACTCTTATTTATGGTGTCAGAGAATCAGCCACAGTATAGATTCACTACACTTGAGCTCGTTGTCAGTGGCTGCTAAGAGGAAATTTACACTGCATCGGGGAGGTTGTATCTGTGGGATCTGACTTGGATGCCATTTGCACTGTCGCTATATGCAAGCAATGTTTTAGACCTCCTAACTATGCTTTTGGTACGAACAAAATTCATCATCACAGGGTCTTGTTGCTCTTGTTGTTGTGTTGTTTGAGGTTTTAAAATCTTTTTGTGTGTGTTTCTTATTGTGAGGTTGTAATGCCTTTCTCTGAATTGTGAGGATTAACTGGAAGCACACAACCTACGACCTTTTTGAGTGGTAGAGGGGTGGTATATGGTGTACCTGTGCGACACATTTGGGGACTATCTGTTCTAGTCTTTTTTTTTTTAACAAAGAAATGGTGGTTTTCTCCTTGTGCCTATGAATAATGACAAAAACCCTCTATTTTTTATTTCCACATAAATATCGGTTACTGAATTGGCAATTTTCCTAAGACAGACAATGATATCTAATTATAGTTCATGTTAGGGGCAACAGTTTCTTTCAGATTGTATTAGGTTTGGCGAACTTTGATATTAAAATTATTTTGTGTAACTAAGTTTTATTCCTAGTATTTTTCCCCTATTTTAGGTTTTTTTTCTTGTCAGAATGTGTCTATAATACAAAGGCCCATACTTTAGTCCAGTCATAATACAGGAATGTATTGTTAAGTGCTATGAAGTCCTTCATTGTAAAATACTGACCACTTGTATTGGGTGGTGGTTAAATAGTTCACCACGAGTGTGTGATATTTATTCTTTAAATCCAAATAGAATTTTAAGAAACTACAAAACTGCAGGCCAGTTTATGAACTAGGTGGCACTATTACGGAGCCGTTCTTTAAAGCAAGAAATCATCTTATTTAGAAAGAAAAGCTAATCTTAAACATGCTATTATTTCTAATTAATGATATTTTTATGAAATAAAAAGGTATATAGAAATTAATATGTTTGACCTTGTTGGACAGTGGGTGAGCATCTGGGATTTTTACCTGCCTTATCTGAATTTTTCTTAAAACTTGAGCTTAAAGCCTAATAGCTTCTTTGCCCTTCCTTTCCCAAACAATTGTCTCCATTTTTCAAGTGTAAGATAAGGGCTAATGATGACATCTCATATATTTTGAGTAAAAATTAAAATTGTTTTGCAAGTCTACTTGAATGCAACTGTTGCTTTTGTCCATTATTTTCAGAAGTTGAAGGCTATTACTATCAAATCAAATCAATTATCCTTTTTTTCCTACAAAATGTAAATGCAATGAATACTTCAAGCTGGCTGGTTTTTTTCCAAATGCATCAGTATGAATATTGTTTTACTTAAAAGGTCCATTTGGTGAGGGTCAGGCATCTAGACACTCTTTGGCCTAGACTGACCCAGGTGCCAACCAGCCATACCCCTGCAAGGCACATCGTACAGCCCCAGATTTACAGACACCTTTGCTGGTCTTGCCAAACCAAAAGAAGGCCAAGGACCTGGGCAAGCAATATCTGTTATCAGTGCCCTCTGGTCATTGATGAGCAGCCCTCCCCATTCAGGTACGATACCTGCTACGTAGGCCACTTCCCTGTACCCACTGTAGGAAGGAGCTGACTGCTGAGGCCCATGAGATGGAGGGTGAACCCCGCCATGACAAAGTGGGCATCCCCATCTGTGGGACCTGCCAGCCCATCAGAAGTCACATGATCAATGCATTGGGCAAGCAATGGCATGTGAAGCACTTTGCGCCAAGTGGGAGAAGTCATTCCAGGGACACCAGCACTGGGAGAAGGGCCTGATCTGTGAAATCCACAACAAGCAGCCCACTGGGGATATCTGCTACAACTGCAGCCATGTGATCGAGGAGGACACGGTGTTGGCCCTCAACAAGGCCTGTTGCATGATTGCTGCTCCTGCTCCACATGCAACAACAGGCTGGTCCTGAAGAAGAGGCTGTGGATTTCGACAGGAAGCCCATGTGTGAGAGGTGCTACAAGTTCCTGCTGGAGCTGAAGAAGCAACTGAAGACGCTGTCAGAGTTGACCAAGTCAGAGGACCTCAACTCTGCCTCAAGGCCCTTCTGCTTGGCCTACCTCCTTCTCCCAGAGGACCTCTGCCTTCTCCCCCCCTGCTCTCTGCCTTTTCCCAGCTGCCTCATCTCTCACTTCTGTAGGCTTCTCTTAGACGCTTCATCTTCATTTACCTGCCACCTTCCCCATCTTTCTCTCCCCTTCTCTTTCCTCATCATCTTCTACCTTTCTACTCCCTTATCGCTGCCTTCTGCTACATCTTTTCTCTCCTTTGCTATGGTGCCTCTCTTTCCTTCTATGAAGAAGCAGGGACCTGGGATGGGGAGCCTATGACTCCAGCAGCCATGTTCTCTTGTGTCCATGGGCTTCAGCCCAAAGACTTCCAGGGGCAGGAGCAAATCAGGGCCTGGGATCACCACAGGTCCCAGCCCAGCCTATCCTGACCTGTCCCTTCCCAAAGGGAATGGGGTGACTCCACACTCTCCTAAGGAAGCCTCCACCCCAGAGTAACTCCAAATTTTTCTACATCGTACCTGGGAACCCATGGCCAGGGCAGCACACCTGAGGTCCAGGACAACCTTCATCCCTTGCCATTCGTTCAACCAAGTAGTATCACTCTACCCAAACTGGGCCAGTAAGTCGACCACACACATTCATGAACTACCAGCAGAGACAGGGCCCTACCTTCATATTACTTAGGAGGCTTCCCTGCCCACCTTGGCCACCTGTCTCAAGCTGGGGCCACTGTGGTTCTCTGGGTGTGGTTAAGGGCCAGGAGGTGATGGGGTCAACGTGGTTTTTTTTTCACCTCAGGGAGGACACTTCCTCTGCGGCCAGCACAGACCTGGTGTTGAGACTCATGGATAGAGTCTTGGGACTCACATTTAGCACAATGAAAGCTAATTCACATGAAAACACACATACAAAAAACAAATAGATTGAAGGCGCTCTGACTTCATTTCTGCAGCTCTAAAATTAATGATTAGACATGGTTTCTGAATATTTGATTTCTAAACAAATTATTACCTGATGATTCACCTATGTGTCACTGGAAGCTCAAAATCAAGCAAAAGCAATTGAAGCAAAAATATAGCTTGTATATATAATTAGCTGCTGATTTTCAGTTTTAGTAGAACAATTTTAAATTTCAAGATACACATAACCTGTATATTGCAAAAGAAAATATTTTTGAGCAGGTTGTAGCATTCAGATATTTGCATGTTTTCTCAAAGTTTTAACAATCACTTTAGGGAGAAGTTGATTAAAACTTTCCCCATCTCATCAAAATTTGCACCAAGATTTTCATATTATTACTCACTCAAATAAATTTCACTTAACAGAAGACAGAATTAGGTTTAAAATGTGAACATTTTTCTATCATATGTACAATCATCACTTTTATCTCTAATCATCAGGAAATGTGGAGCACAGAAGAAAATCTTACAGGTAACTAAAGTTCATTTTTAAGTCACAGTTATTTTACCATTTTAACTTTTTATTAAAATGTTTTAAATTATGTTGCATATCCCTATCTTCTCTGCCATGACCACTATATATTGAATATAAAACTTTTAATAATTGAAATATCTCTGCAGATTTAAGACTTTTAATGAAATACTTGATTAAAGTTCAGGGCTCAAATGTCCTCATCTGAGAAGCGGGAATAATAACTTCCTTGTAGTCTTTTTACAGGACTAATAATATATATTTAATACACACACGTATGCAAACATTACAGACCAGATACATGAGATAGATACATACATTAGTTATTAATGTGTTCATTCTTTTAGCTTTCATTTGATCAAAGTTGACACTAGTGGTATTCAAAACTGTTTCTATGCAGTCTTTTATTCGTTCTTTTAAAAAAATCTTGTTCTGCACTAATGAAGCAGTGTGTTACAGATTGGGTTAAATTGTCTTCCCCCAAAATTCATATTTTGAAGTCCTAACTTCCGGTACCTTAGAATGTGACTATATTTGGCCCTATGTCCTTTAAATAGGTGATTGATTTAAAATGGGTTCATTATGACTGGTCTTATTCTGACTGGTGTCCTAAGAAGAGGAAATTTGAGCATACAAAGAGACACCAGGGATGCACACCTACAGAGGAAAGAGCATATGAAGACAGGGGGAAAGGTAGGTAGCCATCTGCAAACCAAGAAGAGAGGTGTAGCAACAACAACAAAAAGCCTAGGATCACTTGATCTTGGGCTTCCAGCCTCCAGAACTATGAGAAAATAAATTTGTTGTTTTAGCCACCCAGTCTGTGGCATTTTGTTACGACAGTTCTAGCAAACTAATACACCACACTTTGTGTTCATCTGTTAATAATGATCTCTGATGAGAAGAATATCCCCTGGTACTTGCATGTATTAGTCCTTACACCCTTATTATCCCAAATCTCAGAATACCTTTCTAGCATTACATCAGAGTTGTGATTACTGTAATGATTAATGAAGGATAAGAGAGATACGTGAAAATGTAACGCCTAGAAGTCAGCTAGCTAAATAACGTGAACACCAAAATAGTATAGCACAACAACTCAAAATTGTGGCTCAGCAAAATTACAGTTGAAAACCACTTGTAAAGATTCAAGTTCTCTGATATCAAGAACCACTGTTCTAGCAAAGTAAAGACACTTAATCCTTCACAAAATCTGATAGAAAATATTGCTAAACCTTTCGAAGGACTGTTAAGAGAGAGGACTTCAGCTAAACAATTGAGCAATCAATACAATAGAATAAGGAGAGACAAAAATTCATTTTAATCAACCCTGCTGATTCAACGCATGATTCTACAGCCTGAAGATGAACTCAACACCAACCTCCATCATATAAAAGTGGCATCTGTATCTCACTGGGGAGGATCACATCTTCCTTCCCCTCTGCTATTGCTTCATTTGTCTGCTTCTGTTTGCAGCCAGACTTTTAAATTTGCCTAACTCGCTGTCTCTCTTTTTTCCATCCCATCCTCTTTTTGAACCTTCTTCATGCAGCCTTTTGTTCCCATTACTCTACCATAACTACTCCAAGCAAGGTCAGACCAACCTCACGGCTGACTTTAATAGTTTTCAGTCATTGTACTTGACCTATCGCCATCTGCAAAATTTTACACAGTCAACCTCCCCTCCTTTGGATAATATGTTCTAGTTTTGGTCTCCATAACACTATCTTGTGGTTTTCCTCCTTCCTTACAAGATAGTCTTCTCAGATACTCTACTGGATAGCTTAACACCCAGAGGAATGCATCTAGTCTCATAACCTCAAATATGGTGTATCTTCTGACCAATCCATATGTTTAACTTCAGTCTGAACCTACCCATTGAGCTACCAACTATAATTTATATTTCAACTTGAGTATCCAACTGACATCTCAAATATATCTAAAGCTCTTTACCTGCTCATCAACTTTTCTGTATCTAGGACTGAGATACCAAGTCATTAAGTAGGATTATTCAGCTTATAAGTGGCAGACCAGGCATATGAACCCAGGCAGTCTTGCTAAAAGGGTCCACAATTTTGCACTCTGCATTAGATTGTCTAGGCCTTCATTACATTTTTCTTGAATGATTGTAAAAGCTTCTCAACTTGTCCTGATTCCATGCTATTATGCAGAAGGAAGAAAAAGCCAGAGCAAATTTTAAATAAAAGATCATGTCTCTCCTCCTAATTAACCCCCAAATTGCTTTCTATTTCAGCTAAGTTAAGATGTAATGTCTTTATGAATTAAAGTCTAAAGTTATTGGTTCCAAGGTTCTACCTGCTGCTTCTTGGACACTTTTCTATCTCACTCACTTTGCTATGATCATACTGTTCCTCAGGGTCACCAGACATGAAAATGCCTTAGGACTTTGCCCTTACCATTTTCTCTAACAGTAACACACTTTCCAGACATACACAGAGAGCACTCTGTTAACTTCGAATGTCTCCTTGCTAGGCAGACCTTCTCTTAATCTCTCATATAAAATGTCATCATAATTTTCTATCCCCTGAAACTTCTTCATTCATAAGACTTATCACCACCTGACAGTTCACAATTTATTAGTATATGTTTTAATGGTCTACTTCCACCAGAATGTAACCCTGCAAGTGCAGATTCTTAGGTTTCCCATTGTATTTCCAACATCTAGAATAGTTACTGTACCATATGCCGTATTCACTGCTGATACATATATTGAATAAATAAAGTCATTGTATAATGAAATAGCTTGAAGAAGAACAAAGATTCTAACAGGAGCTAGAAACAATGGCTTAAATAAGAAGAAAAAAAAAAACATGTGCAAAGACTGTTGCTGAAATAAGGAATAGAGGGGACCAGAATATGAAGTGAGAACATTAAAGAAATGAACTGACATTGTACAGCTGCTCTTTGGGAATGTCTAAAGAATCTATACACAGAAAAAGTTGAAAATCTAGACTTTTCTCAGGTTAAGAGATGCTTTTTAAAGACAGTAAACAGTAGAGCTTTTGTAGCTTTATGTAATTAAGGAGATGACATTGGAGACCCAAGAGACTAAGATCCCAGAGAAGAGTGGGGGATGAAAAACTGTCTATAGCTGGTTTTCTTTTAATACACTTGCTGAATTTTGATATCTATAGGGCAGTTCGCTGATATGCTCAGCAGAAAGTCTCTAAGCACAGTATAATTGTTTGTAGTCTGATCGTGCTCAATAAACAAGGATTCAAGTTTATTTACCATTACAGAGAGAGGCCCTTATGAACATACAAGCTCCCATTGCAAGCCTTGGAAAGCTTTAATGTCAAAGCAAGTATGAACTGGAATCTTGACAGAACATCATCAAAATTGCCCACAACCTCAGTTCAGCTCAGTGTCATTGGATCAGGGTCATCAATTTCCTCTCTGCAAAAAGGCAAAAAAGGTAAATCCACCCTGGAGAAATAGATTATCTAGAGCTTCTATAATTGTTTTCAATGTCTGACTTTAAAAAAAAAAAAAAAAAGACATTCTAAGATATAGGACCCTGTGACTGAAAACTAAGAGAAAAAACAGACAGTATAAGGAGATCCACAAATGCTAAAGCTATTGGAATTACCAAAGAAGGACTCAATGGCAACTATGATTAGTATTAACAACCAAAAAAAGGAAATACAAAAATTTGGGAAAAATTTAACAATTCTGCTAGAGAACTGGAATTTTAAAAATCAAATGAAAATTCTAGAAGTGAAAAATACAGTAACAAAAATTAAAAATAAATGGTTTTCAACAGTATGATAGACATTCACTAGAGGTTAATGAATTGGAAGACAGTTTAATTTTTAAAAATAGAAGGTATCCAAACTTAACATACAGAAAAAACAAATAAAATATATAGAAAAAAGCATGTGGGAAACTATTTTAAAAGGTCGAAAGTGTAAGTAATTTGATATTCTGAAGAGGAGGAGACAGTGGGGAGGGAAAACAATGAAGAGTTTTTCAAAATGGATATGAGATTTCTACCAATGGATTAAATGAAATAGACAAACTCTAAGCAAGGTAAATGCAAAGAAAATTGCACATAATTACATAATGGTAAAGTAATGGAAAAGTCAACAAAGACTCTTAAAATCAGCCAGAGAATAAAGAAACACTAAACATAAAGTAACAACAATACAATGATAGTGACCTTTCACCATAAAAGATGAAAACTAAAGGGTAATGAGTAAAAGTATTAAAGTCCTGAAAGAAAATACTATCTTCCAACTAGAATTCTATATCCTCTGAAAGAATTCTTCAAAAAGAATGCCAAAATAAAGACTATTTCAGATTAACAAAGACACTTTCCCCAGTCAAGCTGCACTGAAAAACATACTAAAGACATTGTTAGGTCCCAGATAGAACTGACAAAATGCAAGAGGATTAAAGGAAAAAGGAAAGAGAAAAGAATTAGGTAAACATAAATGAATAATGACTATACAAAATGGTGTACTTTCTTTTGGATATAAAATATATGTAGAATTAGAAACAATAGCAAAGAGATATGAGGAATTCTGTAGACTTAAAGGTTTCTAATGTCCAAGCAGTATCAGGGAAGAAGTGAATGTATCAATTTTTATTAAATTATAATAAGGATGAATGTTTAAAGCTCTAAGGTGTCTGCTAAAAAAAAAGAAAGAACATATGACTTTCATGTTTGTAGAGAAGAATGGAAAACTAAAATTTATTTTAATAATTTAAAGAAGAAAAGTAAAACGAGAAAACGGGGCATAAAACAGATCAAGCTGAAAACAATAGTAAAGTGGTAGTTATAAGGCATAATATATCAGTAAATACATCACAAGCTAAACACACTTCAATCAAAAGAAAACAATAATACAATCTATGTGTATTCTAGTTCCCAGAGGCACATATTAAATATAAAGACAGATGTTGAAAGTAAAAGATTGAAGAAAATATCTTCTATGCAGACACTAATCCAAAGAAAGCTGTTGTCTCCAAACTAGCATAATACAAAGCTATCTTTAAGGCAGAAATTATTACTGCAAATAAGGAGAGACATTTCTTACACAAGATGGGTCACTCCACCAAGGAGATATAAATGAATACATTTTTATACCTCCAATGCAATTGTAAGGTTCAAAGGTCACAGTCCAAGTTCACATTCATGCTGTAAGAAGATGCCACCCAGGGCAAGTGGGAATGCTGACTACAAACAAATCAAACTGGTAAATATACTCTGGCCCTAGTGAAAGTGTATAGAGCCCACATGCTTTCTATAAATGGTTACTGTGATCAATGAATTTATATATATATATTTTTTAATTGAAAATAGTTCAGGACCTGTTGAAAGTAACTAACATGCATGGGTGAATTTGTATTAATCCTATGTTTCTTATTCTTTTTCTGGCCAGCTACTCAGTTACCTTAACAAAAATAACGGGTATCCTTTAATGGAATGTATTTCTTTTTTGTTAGATGAACATAGCCTTTGCTCCCAAGGAATTTGTCAGGTCTGTGCTGTCAGGTATTCATTATTCTAACTGTATGCCAACTCTTGTCTCTCTCTGAAATAAAATTGTGAAATTACCTTGTACAAGTACCTGAAACAAAATGGTTTAATCCATCATCTCACTAGGTAGAATTGTCCAATTAAATACGAAAATTAAGCATTTAACTAATATTTTAGAACAAGTTAGAAGTTATACATTTGACATGCTGAATCAAATTACCAGAGATATAACGGTTCCTATAAATATGATTTTGCAAAGCATAATGACCTTCTATTTTTCTCCATTTCATAAAGGATAAGCAGTGTATGCTCGAGGATTATATACTTAAGTGCATTTATTTGGAAGATGCACATATTTGAAATATGCAATTTAAGATTTTATAATCCTATTACAAAGTTACCAGAGATGAGACTTCCTTATAAGACTAGTGGAATAACTACATCTCATTTAGTGACAAATGTTGCACCCATGCCTATAAAGGAATTTCATAATTTTTAAAATATTTTAAATGCACTTATACAGCCATCGTAATTGAAATACCAGAAATGCTTAAATCATTTCTATTGGTTGAGTGTTCAAATGACAAAATTAACCCTGGGAGATACTGTACATTTTTAAAGATACAACCTGCAATCACCTAAAGTCGTTAAACTTAAATAATAAATTCCTAGCAATACATATTTTAAATCACTGCTGCAAAACAAATTTCTGACCTCATTTGTAATCAATGATAATTGTAAAATGTCCTATCAAGTAGCCTATAACCCTTTGGGGATTCCTATTATGTCCCAGGAAAAAGTGCTTCATAAATATTTCTTTGGCTTCAATACGGGCAGTCGTCTGCCTTATACATATTGGCAAATTATTTCCTGATTATAATAAATGCTTATCTGATAATTTGTAATTAGTGGTAGGATATAATATTTTTGTTTAATGTTATTTTCTGGATTCATTTGCATACTTTGCCTTTTTATGTTTTCTCTCTTTTATTTGTTTTGCTTTATTTTTTGAGTTGGAGTCTCACTCAGTCGCTCAGACTGGAGTGCAGTGGCCGCTCCCGGCCACCGCAGCCTCGCCGCTGGGCTCCAGCAATCCTTCCGCCTCAGCCTTTCAAGTAGCCGGAATTACAGGCATGTGCTACCATGCCCGGCTGATTTTTTGATTTATTGTAGAGATGAGGTCTTGCTGCCCAGGCGGGTCTCGAACCCGCGGACTCAGGCAATCCACTCACCTCAGCCTCCCAAAGGCGCGGGATTACAGTCTGAGCCACCGAGCTTGGCTGTTTTCTCTCTTTTAAATGGTACTTAAATTTTAAAAGCAGAAGAGTCTCTTGCATCTGTTCTATATAGACATCATTTTATACTGGAAGTTCAGATCTGGCCTACTTAGTTCTGATTAAAATTCATTTCCCAGTTTGATTTTTGAAAATGCCTATCCTTGTACATTTCCTATCTTACTCTCCAAATAGATTAAAATTGAATTGTCTTTAATAAGTAGCACAAGGAATGTATTCGACTCACTTTTTAGAAATTCTGTAGATTTTTCTACTTACCAATTATACTAGAAAAAAATTCTGTCCTTCAAATGAAGTTATTAATTTTTTAATTTTTAGAACAATTGAGTAAAAACTGATTGGCAAATATCATGGTTTATATTTATACAACTTTCCTAAGCTATTCCTCCCTGGTCCAGACAAGGAGAACTTTGGAAAATAAAAAGTTGGTGTTCGACCTGTTGCAGATGAGCAATTCAATTGTTGCCCTGATGTTCTTGGAGATAAAAACTCTCTAGAGCCGGGCTCAGTGGCTCAGCCTGTAATCCCGCACCTTTGGAAGGCTGAGGTGAGTGGATTGCCTGAGCCCGCAGGTTCGAGACCCGCCTGGGCAGCGAGACCTCATCTCTACTATAAATAAAAAAATCAGCTGGGCGTACTAGCACATGCCTGTAATTCCGGCTACTTGGAAGGCTAAGGCGGAAGAATCGCTGGAACCCAGCAGGTCGAGGCTGCGGTGGCCGGGGGCGGCCACTGCACTCCAGTCTGAGCGACAGAGTGAGACTCCAACTCAAAAACAAAAACAAAAACAAAAAAACAACTCTCTAGTTGAAGGCTGCATGTTTCAGCAGTGATGCATTATAGTGATGCATTTTAGTAGTCATGTGATATCCAAGATCTAACAAGTTCATGAACTCACCCTAGAAAAAATGCTACATACCTCTTTGCTAAGTATCAATCACTACAGTCACCTTCAAAGTACTCCCCTTGGGAAGTTATGCACTGATGTCAATGCCTAGTCTGCCTGTCAAAGCAATTTTGGAGCTCTTTTTCTGGAATGGCCATCAGAGCTGTCATCATGAAAATATTGGATTTGAGTATGAACAAATATTAAATTTCTTGTTAAACTTGGCAACAGTGGAAGTGAAATCAGAGGCATGTTAGTCCAAATTTATAGGAATAATGCCAGGAAGAAAATGACAGCATACTAATGGATTAAATGTATTTCTTAGGGGAGAAAAAGCATCACTGATGAAGAGAGGGCAGGATGGCCAGTAATGAGCAGAACTGATGAAAACATTGCAAAAATTTGTCAAATTGTGAGTCAAAATCATCACTGACTGTGGGAAGCATAGCAGACCAAATCAACGTCAATAGAGAAACAGGAAAATCTTAACTGAAAATCTTGGCATAAGAAAGACGTGTATAAAAATGGTCCCAAAGGAGCTCTTGCATCATAACAATGCACCAGCTCACACAGCACTGTCTGTGAGGGATTTTTTAGCCAGCAAAAAAATAACTGTATTGGAACACCCTCCCTACTCACATGATCTGACTCCCAATGACTTTTTGTTTTACCTGAAAACTAAGGAAATATTGAAAGGAAGACATTGATGACAAGCAAAACAATAAGGGTGATACAACGACAGCTCTGATGGCCATTTCAGAAAAAGAGTTCCAAAATTGCTTTGACAGGTGGACTAAGTGTTGGTGTCAGTGCACAGTTTCTCAAGGAGAATATCTGTAGGGTGGCTGTAGTGATATTCAGCAATCAGGTATGTAGCACATTTTCTAGGATGAGTTCATGAACTTAATTGCCAGTGCCCGTATTGAACATTTATGAAATACAGGACATTAGCAAAGAGTGCCTAACTTGCAGGACTGTTTTAAGGAAAAACAAAATAATTTATTCAAAGCATGTTTGTCACATGTCCTAAACACTTAGTGAATATTAGTTTTCTCCTAATTCATTCTCTTGTTCTTTCACTCACTCTTTTATTCCATTTAACAAATATTTATTGTGTAGCTACTGTATGGCTGGTATTGAGCTACCTAGCCATTTCATAATTGGATCTAAATTTGTAAGATAATAAACTAGCTGCAGAACAAGAAATGTGACCAATTATTTATTATGCAAATAATTTGCCAGAATTCTGAAATTTGATTAGAAGTTGCCCCATTCACCATCCAAATATATACAGTCTCTTTTAATAAATTATTTTTATTTTAAAAATTCTTCCATTTTTACTATTTGAAAGGTGCATATATATTTTACAAGATCAATTTGAAATATGTTTCTTTTATTGAGAAAGGCATTACCGTTAATGTCTTTGGAAACTAGAAGCCTAGGAATTGAAGGTACAAGTATTTCCCTTATATTTAATAGATCATCACTTTTTCAAAAGTGCAGCATTTTGGTAGAAAAAAATATAAGTCTGGTTTTCTTGGGGAGGAGGGGAGATTGGGAATGAATAAAGTAACTTTCTGGAGTGGAGGGTAATATTTTGATTGAGGTTTAAGCTACACAGGTGCATGTATTTATCAATACTCAAGGAATTTACACTTAAGATATATACATTTTGTTTTATGTAAAATGTATATTTAAAAACCTAATACTAAGGAAACAGCGGAAGTTGTTGAGATGTTTGCAATTTACCTTAAATGAGTAGGAATAAGATGAAGGAAGGGAAAAACGAATAGATCATATGATTGAGCAAGTAGTAAAATATTAATTATGGAATCTTGCCAATTTTGTGTTGTTTACTAAAAAGTTCTTTTTAAATTTGTTGCAAGTTCAAAAGTTTGCAAAATAAAGTGTTAGAAAGAAGAATGAAGCATTAAGGGAGCATATAATTTATTCACTCTGTCTCCCCCTTTTTATGTCAATAAAATATTCAGAACTGAAGTAAATTGTATTTCATTTCAAAGCTGCCTTTTTACATGTATAAACAGTTCATAATAGTAAAAGCTGTTTCCTGCACATGTTGCTTTTAGAACTCAATTAACATTGATTTGTCCACTGCTGAAAACTATATTAACGAAACAACTTAGAATACATTAGTGTTTGCTCTTTATGAATAAGTTCAATAACTGCTGCTTTAATTCCTACTTCTTTCCAATGTGTCCTAATTAAAAGCTATTAATGTTTGTGTTCCCTGACAATTTTATTTTTATTTTCATATTCAAATTACCACATTACTGATATGTATATTTTTCCGAATAAATGTTAGACTTTATTGTTGGTTGTTTCTATTTAAGAGCTTAATAACACCACTTGGATGTTCAACATTTAACTTTTTAAAAAAATTTCATAGTTCATAAATTTAACATGTTGTTTTTCAAGTAAGAACTGCTTTAATAGCAAGCACTGGAGTAGTGGTCCAGAAAATGCTTAGATTCATTAAAGATGTCAGAAGAGAATGTAAAAAATACTATCTGCATTTATTTTCCTTTTAAAAAGCTTTATTAATATTTATTATATAAATTGGTCAGAACACATTCACTTGTTCTTTATCAATCACATATCTCATGCAGTATTTGAATTTCCTGAAGAAATAACTAGAGCTTTGCAATGTGGAAGAATTAACAGTTAAGCTTGTTTTATTATGTTGTAGTTCGTACGTGACCATTTAAGTAGAGTTAAAATTATTTATTAATTTTAACTGCGATAACTTTCTGAAAAAAAGATACTTAATTTAAACCATTTCTAAAGGCACAGGCAAGAATGGAGAAAAGAAAGACAACCTGTGGAACAAAGGTAATATTAATAATGTAAATGTAAGCAAGCCGGGCTCGGTGGCTCAGCCTGTAATCCCAGCGCTTTGGGAGGCCAAGATGAGGGAATCGCCTGAGCCCGAGGGTTCGAGACCCACCTGGACAACTTGGTGAGACCTCATCTCTACAATAAATCAAAAAATTAGCCGGGCATTGTAGTGCGCGCCTGTAGTTCCAGCTACTTGGAAGGTTGAGGCGGAAGGATCGCCGGAGCCCAGCAGGTCGAGGCTGCGGTGGCCGGGAGCGGCCACTGCACTCCAGTCTGGGCGACAGAGTGAGACTCCAATGCAAAAAAAAAAAAAAGTAAATATAAGCAAATGACGGGAAAATTGCAGAATCAGTTTATCTTCCTGACCATAAAATTGGAGAACTCCAATGTCTCTTTAGTGATCTGACCAAAATTGTAGTTATCAAGAAAACTATTTAAAATTATATCCACTACCATTAATAATGAAAGTTGCCCTCAAGAAATTTTATATCGCGCAATATTAATTGATGATAATATAAATTGTTCATGATCAGTGAGTCTTTTCAAACATGCAAAAATTAAAGACAAATCTCTGAAATTTTTTAGGAAGAGTTTAAAACTTATTTTGCTCATTATTGTACTTGCAATAATTTTACCAATATAAATAATATTTAGAAGTTATTTTTGAGAGATAGACATACAAACCAAAAAAATTGGACAAATAACTTGTTTTTCCTGCAATGAAAGGCTAGAATATCACATAAAAAATACATGAATGCATTTCTTTGGAAGACAAAAATAAATTGCTTTGTGGGAGGTATTATTTTCAGTTGTATGAAAGTACCTATATTTCAAATACATCTCAATTTATGGTATTTTCTGGATTCCACTTCAGCGGAATATATAAGGAACTACTTTCATGTGATCTTCTAAAAAAGTAGGGGGCAGAAAATAGGTTTTCAATAATGCCTTTAATAAAAATCAATGTTTTCTTGAAACATTTATTTAAATATATTTGTTCATAGAGCAGTTTCTTTGATGACAATGAAAAGAGAAGTCCAGAATGATAGCATACTACACACGAAATTCACCTGTTCTTATTCAGAGACAAACTTTCGGCTGGGTTCGGTGGCTCAGCCTGTAATCCCAGCACTTTGGGAGACCGAGGTGAGTGGATTGCCTGAGTCCGCGGGTTCGAGACCCACCTGGGCAACTTGGCAAGACCTTATCTCTACAATAAATCAAAAATTAGCTGGGCAAGGTAGCTAGCGCCTGTAGTTCCAGTTACTTGGAAGGCTGAGGTGGAAGGATCGCCGGAGCCCAGCAGGTCGAGGCTGTGGTGGCCGGGAGCGGCCACTGCACTCCAGTCTGGGCGACAGAGTGAGACTCCAACTCAAAAAAAACCCAAAAACTTTGCAGTTACAACTTGGTTGTTCAAGATGTGTGTGTTTTAGCTGGGAATACTCTCATGAGCTATTCCAAAGTATTGCTGCAAGAGTTACCTTCACACTAATTTTATATTAATTGCCATAACCTAAAAGTAAGACATTAATGAACATAGTTTGAGGTGACATGGTTTTGACTGAAGCACACCACTTAAATACTGCTGCAGACTCTCTTTGCAGGAGCACGTCACATATGTTCAGAACACAAAGCAGCTGGGTGGTTACACCTTTGTCTTTAGAGTTATTTAAAGAAGAGGCTTCTAAAATATAGTAATGCCTTGTCAATGTATAGAACCAAGATTAAGATACTCCTTTCTAAACTTGAAAAACCACATCAGGTCATCTGTGCAGCATTCAAAACCAGTTTTTGTTGTAGCTTTTGTAAAGTTCACAATGAGTAAATCCAGATTAAATAGATAAGTGAATAAATAAACTGCACAAATACATTTTCAAATACAATATCTTCTCTCTGTTAAGATTTTTTTTTGAACATGATTAATTCCAAGAAGAGCAATGTAACTATGAAAAAAAGTTTTGAAGATAAACTCTAAAGAACTGAGTACTACATGTTCTCACTCATAAGTGAACTTTGAACTATTATCATAAAACTAGAAGAAAGGGATTGGCAGTAGTGGGAAATTGCTAGGGACGGGGGGAGGTACACGCCTCATCAACAAGGGTACCTGCAAAATGAACATCTGTATACCTAACCCTGAATTGAACCCCACATCTTTAAAATAAAAAGTTTTACAAAAGATAAACTCTGTAATGAGGACAGATATTTATTCACTTATCTATCAGCCCTCATTTAAAATATCAAGCACTATATTCCATGTATTGACATTTTGTAACTCTTTGTAGAGGGGAATGGTTCCTGTTCCTTTCAGGTCTCTTTAATTGACACTATTGAGCTCCTGATACACACTAGTTCTTGCTTTAGTTTGAATGCTTCTTCACTTAATTAGAGCTGAATATCAATAAGGCAAAGCCAATGCTTCACATTGTCTTTTTTCTTTTTTAAGAGGGGTCTCACTGTGTCACCCAGGGTGGAGTGCAGTGACCTGATCACAGCTCACCTCAATCTCGAACACCTAGGCTCGGGCGATTGTTCCATCTCAGTCTTCCGGGTAGCTGGTACTACAGGCAAGCTCTACTACACCCATCTATTTTTTATTTATTTATTTTTTGTAAAGACAGAGTCTCCCTGTGTTGCCTAGGCTTGTCTCAAACTCGTGGGATTAAGCAATCCTCCTGCCTTGGCCTTCCAAAGTACTAGAATTACAGATCTGTGCCCTGCCTAAAACTTAAAGATTTGATCTGAAACAACATATTTTGAAATAACTGAATATGTGAATCACAAAATAAAGACATACTTCACATAATAGCAGAAAGTCTATAACAATCAGTCACTCCTCAAGAAAACCACATAGTTATAAGAGGCCGGCAAACTCTTATTAGATGTCTGTGTCAATCATTTTCAATTAAACTCGAGACTCAGATCAGGATACTTGTTTCAGGAGGAGTGCGGTTTTGCCAACTGCTTCAGCATTTTGTAGAAGGACTTTTTTCCAAACGATCAGTTTTCTTAAAGAAATAATGGAATTCGTTGTTTTGGAAAAGCAAGTGTTTTAATTATATAGGGAGAATTTTTCTTACCAAATGTTTGTCAAGAGTATGCCTTAATTAAACTTAAAATAACTTATCACTATTAAAAACCCAACTTGTCCCTATCAAAGTCCCAAAGACATTTTTTTTTTTACAGAAACAGAAAAGGCAATTCTTCAATTTATAACTATGAAAGGACATGAAAAGCCAAATCAGTGCTGGGGGGGGAAGGGAAGCTAGAGGCATCACATGCTCTGATTTCAAAATATATTATAAAGCTACAGTAATAAAAACAGCATGGTACAGGTATAAAGACCACCACATAAGACCAATAAGGTAGAAGAGTGAGCCCCAAAATAAACTCATACATATATAGTCAACTGATAACTGATTTTAAGCTTTGGATAAGTATTGGTAGCATTATCCCTAGTGCATTTCAGTTAGTAATCTCTAATTAAAATTTTCTTTCGTACAAGTTATGCATATCAGAGAGAAACAGTATTGTCTACGAGAATCCAACGTCTGATTTCCTTTTGCATTCAGAGTTCTCAGTTCCATCCTTACTGTAATAAATATTCAGGCGAATTTTCTGTATCGAAGGAAAGGACATGAAGATCCTGCCTGCACGCTAGAATTGAACCTAGGCTGTTTGTTTCCCGCTAGTGTGACTTTGGGAAATGTACTTGATCTGCGCTTCCACTTTCTCATCTGAAAAATGCTAATAATAAACTAATGAGATTACATGGAGGAATATATTTAACAGACATTTAAACATGTACTCATTAAATATTGGTTTTTATTATTGGAAGGGCACATTCATCAACAAGGGTACCTGCATAATGATCGCTTGAATATCTAACCCTGAATTGTATCCCACATCTTTAAAATTAAAAAAAAATTAAAAATATATGTACTCCCCACCCCCCGAGAAAAATCTATTCGTTTTTTTCTGGATTGTAAAATATGTGAGTCACAAGAGATGAGCAGTGTCCACCTGAAGGGAATGGAGAAGAAGTGATAACCTCAAAAGTAAGAAGGTGTTCAGTAATCCGAAATGGAAAAATAAAGAAATATTGAAAAATAAGTGAATTAGCAATTACACTGTTGGGGTTTCTGATAGCACAATGGAGGGGTGATAGTTTATAAAGAAGTGAGCAATAAAAGAAAGCACGAACCTAAAATCTGTATTTAATGAGATGTTTGTATTGGAAAGACTAGATGATTAGAGTGGCCTATCATTTAGATGGACAAACTTAAAAAGATGGGAAAGCTAGTTAGCTTTAACATGGCCACTAGAACGAGTTTAGACCCAGCAAGTGACAACTGTGTCTAGATGGCTTGCACCTACTCCAAGGTGCTTGAATCTGTTGGATGAGGGATATTATGGCCCCTGTTAAAAAAGCCTGCCCTGGTTGCTCAAGCACTGGAAGCCATTTCTGTCTGGAATGTGCTTATATGCAGCCTGTAGGGAAATAGCTGAAAACCTGTCTCCACCAGCTGCTGATCTGGTGCACAGACGCCATGGTGGAGAGAATCCTGGTATCCAGTGGAGGGAGACCCAGCACAATGCAAGTCATGATCTATAGAGGCACATCACGCGTAAGACTTGAGATTTCCAGCATGTCTCCCTAAGGTCACACGGACTCTGAAGGTGCTGCCAGCTTGAACACACTCTCCAGAGAGGTGGGCACCTGCAAAATCCACTTCTTGACTATTCAGGTAAGAGTAAAAAAATTGTGAGATGTTGGTAGGTTTATGTTTATGTTAATATAGTTTGTGCATATTTTGTTCACATATTTCAGTCTAATGAAGTCATCTTCCTGATCCAATGAGATGTTTAACTGTGTGCCTCACGGTCACTATTTCGGGCTTCTCCTGAACTTGAAAAACTAGCTCTTCTTTAGCATGAACAGGAAGAGAAAGAGAAACTTAAACTTCTTGGTTTCTTGTTCTGCTTATTGTGGTTGGTGAGTGTTTTTCCTTATGTCTGTGGGCTGGACCTGTGGCTAGCATCTGTGCTATTGTTGCTTACTTCTCTTATATACAACCTTTGGGGATGATCACCTATAATTTTCCATAAAACTTCTAAAGAGGTTCTTTCTGTAATTTGCACTAAAATGCTTTTTAATATCCATATGGGAATTGTCTACTCAGCAAAGTTTATAAAACAACCGTAAGGCAGAGAACTCTCGTCAGGAACTCTCTTGCCTGTAGGCTGCTAGAAGGAACATATTGTGCAACGTATATCCAGCTTACGGTGACCTAGTTAATTATCCCATCATCTACATGGGAAAATGCAGCATTGAGTAAAATTTAACAGAAGAATCTCTGGAGTAAGATATTCTAAAATTTTATTCATGGTCTCCCACATAATAACAGTGGAAACGGGCAAATTTCTCAATGATTTGTGCTTCAATTTCCTCATGAGTAAGCTTCTCTGATAGTTATTCCCTGCCTTTTACTTTATAAATTTGCTGTTTGTTTTTGTTTTGTTTTCCTGTATTTATTTAATTCAAAAATGGACAATAATTGCATCTATTTATGGGATACATTGTGACATTATGATACATGTATATATTATAGAAGGATTAAATCTGGCTAATTAACATTTTTATTACCTCCCATAGTTATCCTTTCTTTGTGCTGAGAGCATTTCATGTCTATTCTTCTAATAACTTTGAAATATACAATATGTTATTATTAACTATAGTTACCATGCTGTGCAATAGATAGATAGAATTTATTCCTCTTTTCTAACTAAAACTTTGTTTCCTTAGACTGATATCTCTCCCTTCCCTATTCCCCATGTCCCCAGCCTCTGGTAACCATCATTCTACTCTACATTTTAATGAGTTCAACTTTTTTAGTTTCTACACAAAAGTGAGTGCTTGCGGTATTTGTCTTTCTGTGCCTAGCTTACCTCACTTAGCATAATGTCCTCTTGATTTGACCATGTTGTTGTAAATGATGGAATTTCCTTCTTTTTAAAGGCTAGATGGTATTTCATCGTGCACATATACCACAGTTTCTTTATCCATTTATCTGTTGATGGACTCTTAAATTGTCTCAATACCTTGAATTTTCTGAATAATTCTGCAGTGAACACGAGTGTGCAGATATATCTTTGATATGACTTCAGTTCATTTGAATATATACTTAGAAGTGGGATTGCTGGATCATATATTAGTTCTATTTTTAGTTTTTTGAGAACCCTCCATAGTGTTTCCCACCATGGCTGTATAAACATACATTCCTACTTACAGTGTACATGGTTACCTTTCCTCCACATCTTTGGCAACATGTGCTATCTTTCATCATTTTGATAATATCCATTCTAACAGGTAAGAGGTGATCTCTCATGGTGGTTTTAGTTTGCATTCCCTGATGATTAATAATGTTGAGAATTTTGAAAAAATATCTGTTGGCTATATGTATGTTTTCTTTTAAGAAATGTCAATTCTGGATTTTTTTGTCCATTTTTAAATAGGATTATTTGTTTCCCTGTTATGGAGTAGTTTGAATTCTTTGAATATTTTGGAGATTAGCCTATTATTAGATGTATAATTTGCAAATATCTTCTCCTCTTCTGTAGGTCTTCTCTTCACTCTCTTGTTTCCATTGTTGTGCAAAAGATTTTTAGTTTCATTCCCATTTGTCTATTTTACCTTTTGTTGCCTGTGCTTTTGAAATCACTGTCCAGAACAACATCATGGACATTTTCCTCTATATTTTCTTCTAGTGGTTTCCCAGTTTCAGGTCTTTAGTCTATATATCCATATTGAATTGATTCTTCTATATGGGGTGAAGTAAGGATCCAGTTTCATTATTCTACATGTGAATAGTCAATTATCACCAACATAGAAACATTATAGTAGCTTCTTTCTGAACCATAAGAGGAGGAGGAGGAACCAGAGAAGAAGGGGGAAGAGAAGAAGGAGAAGTGAGAGGAGAAGGGGGAGGAGGAGGAGGAGGAAAGCAAAGGAAATTCCTTCTCTGGATACCATATAGTTCTGCTGCCTCCCAATATCTCAAAAGAGAACTCTTTTTTTTTTTTTTTGAGTTGGAGTCTCACTCTGTCGCCCA